>NW_022928404.1:0-1064 GCF_012274545.1 Fukomys damarensis | reverse complement strand
TAACCCTATCCCTGAGCCTCCAGGAGGGACTTACACTCCTACATCATTCCTAAAACTCAGGGTCCAATGAACACGAAGCCTTACCCTCCGTCACACACTACACTACACGGGGAGCCCAACGGGGAATGCGTTCTAGCCCCGAAATGTAGCTCTAACGCTAGGCGATGGAGCCTCCCTCCTGATTCTGTCAGGGCGGCACTGCTCCGGTCCGAGGGAAAACCACGGCACATCCGAGCTTCACAAAAGTCACTGCCCTCACCTTACCTCTCACGCCGAAATTCTCTGCTGTGTGAATTCCTTCCGCGTCGTGCTCCCCTGTCCTAACCCTAACCCTAACCCACCACCTGATTCTTACCTTCCCCGAGGGCGGTCCTAGACCTGCTCCACTCTGGCTGAGCCTAAGGTCAAATCTCATGTTGATACTCACTAGGAAAGCCGCACCCCATACCCAGGTGCAGAAACTGCGAGGCTATCACTAACCGGAATCCTCATCCTAACCCTCACCCTCAGCCTGACCCCGGGGGGAGGGACTTACCTTCCTAAGTCATTCCGAACACTGAAGGTCACATGAACAGGGACCCCCCGCACCCTGAAATGTAGACGACGCAACGCGGGGAGTGGAATGGGTAGCCTGTCCAGTCCCCATCATCGAGCTCTCACCCTACTCGTTGGCCCAGCACTGCCCACTGGCACTGCGATGCGACGCGCGGGTCCTTGGAAATACCCAGTGCATCCCACCTTCGTGAAAGGCGCTGCCCTCACCTTCCCTCCCACAGGCAAACTACCCGGTAGGCGACTTCCTTCCGGATCACGCTCACCAACCCTAACCCTAACCCTAAGCCACCACCTGATTCCTAAGCTCCCAGCAGGCGGACCTTGAAATCCGGCACTGGGGCTGAGCCTAAGGCGCAATCTCATGCCGCTACCACCTAGGGAACCCACACGCCAATAGCCAGGGAAAGAAACTGCCAGCCTATCGTCCACCAGAATCCTGTCTATCACCAGCGCTAACAGGAGCCCTGAACCAAGAGCAGGGACTTCTACTCCTACGTCATTCCTCAGCC
>NW_022928403.1:0-235 GCF_012274545.1 Fukomys damarensis | reverse complement strand
ACATGCTAGCTTCAAGGAATGATGTTGGGAGTATTCCTTCCCTTTTAGATTTATTAGAAAGATGGGGAGTATTAATACAATAAGTACTTTCTTGAAATTGTTATACAATTATGTGAATCTATAAATCTTTTTCTTAGTTCATTGTTTCTTTTATCATTATAGTTGCTTTAATTTTAACAAAAATTTTGAATTTGTATTCAACACTATATTAAATACCTTAGGGTATTTATATCTT
>NW_022928402.1:0-232 GCF_012274545.1 Fukomys damarensis | reverse complement strand
CTTCTAATTCAATTCAAGGTTTCCAAACGCCGTGGAACCAATGGTGAGGCTCTACATTGCATCTGATTACTGTTAAAGCACAATTTTCAGTTTGTCAGGTATGATCGAAAAATTTAAAGTGTGTGTATTCAAAAATACATTTCAGTAAAAGATATATTGCCACTGATTTGTCTCAGAATATCTCCTGTCCCTTGCAGCACACGTATACTATTGCTCTTGCCATTTTTTGAAG
>NW_022928401.1:0-209 GCF_012274545.1 Fukomys damarensis | reverse complement strand
TTTTTCTTTATGCATTTTTATAATTCAAAAGCTTTGCATATTGAAGATGACCTATGTTTTATCCTATGGGGCAGAACTGTATAGACAAAGAAGCTGAGAATTTCCTGTCCCTACCACTCTGTTCTCTCTCCACGCCGGTAGCTAGGAGGTCAGGCTCTCCGAGGCTGATATCATTGATCCGTGTCCCTACACATTCCATCTGCAGGACT
>NW_022928400.1:0-214 GCF_012274545.1 Fukomys damarensis | reverse complement strand
CTCTAGTGGCTCTCTAGTGGAACATCAAGGAGGCCGCTGAGAGCAGCCGGGCTCAGATCATTCCTTCAGTGTGCAAATACAGTGCCTGCCACGCCTTAGGTGCTGGGGACACTGACGGGAAGGGAACACACAAGAATCATGCACATCAGTCACAAGATAGAGAAGCCAGACAGCAGCAGATCTAGGGCAAAAATCACCAACTGCAGCTCAATGT
>NW_022928399.1:0-272 GCF_012274545.1 Fukomys damarensis | reverse complement strand
ACGGGTGTGAGAGTCATGGAGGCATCAGTCACTGGTGAGGATACAGCCTCGCTGGGTGCTGGGGACAGGGTACTGGATACCGCTGGGGACTCTGGGGCCGTGCTGCCTTCCGTGGCAGTGGTGCCACTGGCACTGGGGACTGAAGTAGGTGAACTTCCTTCCGGAGTCTGTGATACAGAAGCGGTGACTGCGGCCAATGTGGCAGAGGAGGACCCAGCTGCAGCAGAAGTACCCCACGCACTGGTGCTCACCACCGGGGTGGGGACAGGCGA
>NW_022928398.1:0-201 GCF_012274545.1 Fukomys damarensis | reverse complement strand
AAATATATGTAACTTCAACCAAGATAAGAAATAAATTATTGTTAGCCATTCTTTTTTGGGGGGTACCGGGGATCGAACTTGGGTCCTTGCACCTGCAAGGCAGGCAGAGGAACCACTGAGCTAAATCCCCGGCCTTACTGTTAGCCATTTTTAAGTCAAATATCTTTCTCAATTTTCTCATCTGGCACCTGCCATGGGAAT
>NW_022928397.1:0-310 GCF_012274545.1 Fukomys damarensis | reverse complement strand
TTCAGAAAGCCACGGCCTCCTTTTCCTTCGCAGGGCAGTTTTGTAATTGTGGTAGAAGCTTCACTGTGTAGTCAAGGTTCACAGTCATCTCAGCTAGCATTATCAGAATTAAGCACTTTGCTCAACTTCAACGCTGGAGTTATATATCTTTTCCTGTCACTCTGTGAGCTCAAAGATAGAAAATGAAACACACAAACTTTGGAGCCAAGCGGACACCCAGTGAGGACTCTTCCCATACTGAAAAACCTCCGCACAAGACAGCTGGAACTGAAAGCAGGCGCACTGCACCTGCACACTGGGACTGTTGGGT
>NW_022928396.1:0-956 GCF_012274545.1 Fukomys damarensis | reverse complement strand
TTGGGAGTTTGTTTTGTTTGGGGTTTTTAATGAGTTGGGTGTGTCCGCACCTGGTGATTATCTGTATGCATAGACAAGTTACCAAATCATTCCGCCTCTGCATTTGTGCTCAAAATGGAGCAAACTGATACCATATCAAATGGAGTCTCTTAGGGCAAGCACAGCCTGAAAGCTGTGATTCTACAGAGTCCACACACACACCAAAGTATACAGACTTCAGCAGTTCGCTGCACTAGTAAATGTCTGGAAGTGAATGGCCACCACTTTGAGCACCTCTAGTAATTGTAGAAGCCAAGGTAACTTGTATTAATCTTATGATGTCTCAATAAATTTAGTGTTAAAATATTTATATAAGTTTTTTTCCTGATGTATACATTTGGGGGGCATATAACATAGAGTGACTCACAGCATCTTTAAAGGGCTTTTTAAAAATTTTAAAAATATTTGTATGCTTTAGTTTGTACAAGATAGTCATTATGTATTCAGAAAGAGGGAAGATGATTTAAAATATATCTTTTATTTATTTAGTTAGTTAGCTATTTGCAGTGCTAAGGCTGAAGCTCAGGGCCCTGTACATGCTGGGCAAGGGCTCTACTACTTAACTTCACCCCCAGGTTCTATTTTTTAATTTAATAGGGAAATGATATATTTCTAAGTTCTCTCCTTACTACCCTTTAACTATTACAAACTACAGTTGAATGGAATGGAATCTTGACTTTTACCCTCTATTTTAACTTTATTTTATTTATTTATTTTCAAGACAGGGTCTCACTATGTAGTTGAGACTGACCTGGAACTCACTATGTAGCACAGGTTGGTCTTGAACTCACAGCGATCCTCCTGCCTCAGCCTTCCAAGTGCTGGGATTACAGGTGTGCGCCACCACACCCTGCCTCTATTTTAACTTTAGAGTTCCTTGCTAACTCAACTTGAATTTTATTTTATGTAATTAATTA
>NW_022928395.1:0-409 GCF_012274545.1 Fukomys damarensis | reverse complement strand
AAAAGTACTATAACATGCTGAGGAGACATCAGCAAGAGAATGACAAATATAGAGAGACGGGAAGCTATGCTTTGTGAGACAAAGTTGACACAATACAGGGGAGAGAGGGCAGCCAGCAGGTTGTGGGGCAGACGAGGGGGAACAACAAGGTATCAGACAGACTGAGAGGGTATCTTCTTCACACTAAGGGCCTCCCAAAACCTCACAGAGGAGGGGTCCCAGCAGCCCCGCAGGTGAGGAAAGCTGTCTTGCCCCGAAGACAGGTCTGAAGGCAGACAGGCACACACGGTGCTGTCAGGGAGAGACGAGTCCCAATTTTATAAAAAGTCAATCCAGAAGACAGGGTCTCACTATGTAGTTCACACTGCTCTGGAACTCACTATGTAGCCCAGGCTGGTCTCGAACTCAC
>NW_022928394.1:0-201 GCF_012274545.1 Fukomys damarensis | reverse complement strand
ATTTATTAGGCCGCTAACTTACTAGTGCCTTCCAGCGTTAACAGCTGTGTTGACTGTACGTAGATAAGGGACAATGACGATGAAGAGTATGGAACTGTCGACTGAAGCCGAGAGAGAAATAGGAGGACAGCTGCCCTCAAAATGTGAATATGCTCATCAGAAATTAACCTGGAGGTATTTTCTAGAGCATATTCACGAAAT
>NW_022928393.1:0-235 GCF_012274545.1 Fukomys damarensis | reverse complement strand
GGGCCATCTGATGAAAACAAGGCTACCTGTGGGCTGGGTCCCTCACTTGAGGAACAGTGTCCTCCTCGAGTTGGTTATAGGACCTGTGGGAGGACCTTCACAAAAGTTGGAGCTGCAATGGTGCCCCATGGCAAAGGCTGGGGCCCCCTTACCCCTTCTCATCACAGAAGAGTCCAACTAGTAGCACAGCCCTTGTTTCCAGCCATTCCAAGGACCCAACCCTTCCAACATGATT
>NW_022928392.1:0-712 GCF_012274545.1 Fukomys damarensis | reverse complement strand
ACAGATACTGTCACGGTCCCTTGTTGCTATTGCTGTCTTTGCCTGCCATGAACTGTTTCTCCTCTGTGATGCCTCTCTGCCATGTGCCACTCAGCCTTGGAGCCAGCCAACTATGTACTAAAACCTAATCATACTGTGAGCTAAATAAACATTTTCCCCTTTAACTTTAGCTCTTGAGTATTTAATACAACAAGAAAAGTAACTATGATACTTGCCTCTTGTTATTTCCTACAGTATATGTTTAACTATTTGTTTAATCCTTGTTTATGCCTAAAGCAATTGATACATTGCTAATCTTTCCCTCTGTGACAAACAAATCTATTAACAAGAGTGAAATATCTGTGTACAGTTCTATTTGTCTTTACCCTGACCTGATGTAGTCCAATTGTGTATAGTTTTACTGTCTTCTTTCTGTCCCTTTTCAGTGCTTTATATCTGCAGTTGAGTTTGGTGCACTTGTCACAATTTGTATGCCATTTGAGTTTCTTAAATCATGTTTGATTTCAATTGTTTGTCTATTATTGTGGCATGAAAAACATGGATATAGTTTTTAGAGTCAAAACTGCACAATGAAGATTTAGAGAAGTGTCTTATCTTTCTCATTCTAGCCCAGTTGGATTCACTTTCCTTTCCACGTGTTTCCTTACTTGAAAGAAACACTTACATATTCTTCTTTCATACATGAAGGATAGCATGCTATAGATAGCGTCTG
>NW_022928391.1:0-252 GCF_012274545.1 Fukomys damarensis | reverse complement strand
TTACTTATAATCCTGTAAGGTTCCAAACTGATTTTCTTTTCCTCAGGGATGGATTCTCTTCTCGTGCTCATGCTCATCCTAGATCTAATTAGGTTCCCTTCCTTCTCCTCTCTATACTCTTTTGTCCAGTCAGCCCTTCTGATCTTTTTGATGAACCACATGGTTACACTTTCACTACTTCTCCTGATGATAGCTAATTATCTCTACAAGACAGCTAACTCATTCCCTGCTAAACCAGTCCAATTCTTCCTT
>NW_022928390.1:0-204 GCF_012274545.1 Fukomys damarensis | reverse complement strand
CATTGCTTGTTGCATTCTCACTTCCAGCTCTGTTGATCCTCAAATACAACAGGCTGCTTATGTCCCTCCTTCCATTTGTTGCTGCTGTTCTCTCTGCCTAAATAGCTTTACCATCCTTGTCTATAACATCATATTTTTAAGGCTATGCCAAATTTATTTTCTCTAGAAAAGCCTTTCCTAATTTTTAACAAAGCCCATTCCTGC
>NW_022928389.1:0-885 GCF_012274545.1 Fukomys damarensis | reverse complement strand
CAAACAGACAAACAAACACCCAATTTTTGATACTTTTATAACCATGGGAACTAACTTTGAAGCTACAGAAGAGAAGTTGGAGCACTTTGCTTCACTCTTTGTGGCAAGATGATATATATTTCGCCCTCCTGAACAGAAAAAAGAAATTCTCTAGAGTGCAACGTCAAAGATGGCCCAAGAGAGGACTTGGGTTCTCCCGGCAATCGTTTCCATCAACTATGTAGCACTTGCGACCTGAGCCCAATCGTTGTGGTGCTCCGAGATTCCCTTATGTCAACCATAAATCAGGAAAAATAATCTGAGCTCGGAGGTGCATACCTGTCGTCACTGCCCACTGGGAGGCTGAGGCAGGAACTTCACAAGTTTCAGCTCAGTGTGGGCAATTCAGCTACTTAGCAAGAACCCAGGTCAAAATAAAGAAATCTAAAAAGCCAAGTGCATCTCTCTGGAGAAGGCCCTGTGTCCAATGACCGGAGATTCAAGGTGCAAAGCACCAACATTAATAATAGGCTACTTCCTGCTAGATGTTAAATGGGTGTCCTTCAAATTCTTTGCTTGTTTTTAGTCCTGGGGATTAAACCCATGACCATCACAGGAAGGCAACATCTCACCCCTACGGTACTTCCTTGTTTCTGTTTTTCACCTGTGACACTGGGACTTCCTGAGTCGCTGAGGAGCCCAAGCAAGGCTCAGATATCTGAAGAAATTGAGAAATAGCTGGGCTTTATGTTCCTAATTTGAAGGAAACTTTTAAAAAATTATTTATATTTACTGGTGCAATTGAAATACACCAAAGGATCGCATTCATTATGTGGAATTTGTACCTCTACGTGGAATATCTTGATTCCTCTTTCCCCGCGAATCTCCTCCACGCCTTTCAACACC
>NW_022928388.1:0-390 GCF_012274545.1 Fukomys damarensis | reverse complement strand
AAGTTTGGAATCCTGTATTTCACTAATTATTTTGTTCCCCAGCCTTACATGTCTTATTAATGTGGAGAATAGGAAAGAAATTAAATTGTGCAAGAAAACATTCCTCTGGCATACAATTAGTCTTTTCCAAATGTTTTCATGCTCCCAAATCAGGAAAAGGCTGTTCAGAGAAACTAGTTCCAAGATTATTTAATTCATAGCTAAAGATCACAAAATGCCAGAGACAATTTATGTCCCTGTCTTTACTAGTCTGAATGGAAATTATCAATGCTGCGTTTTGGACCAATAAAGCAGAGGGAGCGGGGAAAGTGCAACTATTAAATGATCGTTAGTAGGTTCATTGTCAAGATACTGTATAACTTGGGACAACACTAATCCAGAAAATTATAA
>NW_022928387.1:0-220 GCF_012274545.1 Fukomys damarensis | reverse complement strand
TCATTATCTTAAATGGTGAGACTGGCAAGCAGGCAGACAGAAGTTGACACATAGGAAACAAAAGGAGATGACAGAGTGAAACAGATGTGAGGCCACCTACACAAGAGCATGTAGCAATCTTGAGTCTCAGGCCAGCTCCCTTCCCAGACAAAGGCTGGGTCAGATGAGACTAGGCCTTGTCAGTACCCAGACTGTGTGCTCTCATGGGTGCACAGCGACA
>NW_022928386.1:0-243 GCF_012274545.1 Fukomys damarensis | reverse complement strand
AAATGAGAAAATGGAAATACAATGTTTGGAAATGGCGAGGGGAGTAGGGAGTGAAGGGAGGGCGAGGACAAGGGGAAGAATGAGGAAAAAGACCTGATATGTAAAGGTAGAAGATACCAACAATGAATGTGACTGTACTGTATACTCTACAATGTACCAATATACCCAGTGTGGAAAAAGTAAAAAATATCCCTGAACTCCAGCATTCAGATGTGTGGCTCTTTCACTCGGGGCAAATGACCA
>NW_022928385.1:0-323 GCF_012274545.1 Fukomys damarensis | reverse complement strand
CTAAGTCCTGGGCCTGAACATCTTCAAGATTTAGGGTCAACCCCTCTTCTCCAAAGTCTGTGCTACGAGTAGCAATAGCCACGTCTTTCAGCTGATTCTTCCTACATTCACCGAACCCTGGAGCGTTGACTGAGACAACCTAAAGACCAACCCTTAGCCTGTTTAAAACCAGGGTACTGAGAGCTTCTCCGTCAACATCCTCAGCAATTATGACCAAGGGCTTTCGGGGAGCATTGGCGATTTCAAGAGCAGGTACCATGGACTGGACGCTAGAAATCTTCTCACTCAGTAGAACGTAGGCATCCTGGAATTCACACTTCTGC
>NW_022928384.1:0-495 GCF_012274545.1 Fukomys damarensis | reverse complement strand
AAAAAAATCAGAAGTGTAATGCAAAGTAGTACAGCTCCACTTTAAAAGTGACCTTGTCAAAGAGATGCATTTTTACTTCAGTTAAATTCAAAGTCAGTCAGTCCCACAGGTAATGTTAGCAATTATAAGAATACTTTGCAAAAGGAGTTAAAAAACACTCAGAGAACTTTTATGTGATACTAGTTTTTAAAGCAAGAATGACTTTCTTCCAGAACTTCAATTCTTTATGAGATCATTTTGGAGTGTACTGTTACATAAAACATGAGGTCAGTAACTAAGCCTAATTAAATTTTAGTAGGAGCAAAAGTCACCAAAAGGTTTTTGCATTCATCCTACCAATTCTAAAACAGTGATAAAATACACCATTAATAGCCTTAGAATTGCTAATTATTTCAACATGAATAGCGTTATCAACGCTGTCAGTTTAATTTAATACACTCAGGAGAATTCCTGCAGAATGCATGATTTCTCTATTATTTCTTCGTTTTCACAACC
>NW_022928383.1:0-226 GCF_012274545.1 Fukomys damarensis | reverse complement strand
TGATTTTGCCAGACTGATTGGTCTGGAAGCTACTGAGACTGGTAAAATGCACCTCTGGGTGTGGGCATGACCTTGTGTTCTTGGTCCTTCTTCCCTTCCTCTCTGACACCGTGGCCCTGTTCACCTCAATCACGATGACATGAGCAGCTGTGTTTTTCCACAAGCTTCTTCTGCTATGGAGCCAGTAACCTATAGACTGAATCTGCTAATATCATGATCTAAATTA
>NW_022928382.1:0-206 GCF_012274545.1 Fukomys damarensis | reverse complement strand
CTCACTGCCCTCACGTTTTTTCTCACACTCAAATTACCTGGTCTGTGAATGCCTTCCATATCACGCTCACAAATCCTAACACTGACCCTACTCAGAACTGGAAGCCTAAGTTCCCATGAGGGGTTATATGAATTCCTGCACAATGGCTAAACATAAGGTGCAATCTTATGATGATACTAACTAAGAAACCCACACCCCAATACACA
>NW_022928381.1:0-241 GCF_012274545.1 Fukomys damarensis | reverse complement strand
CAGACATAGGAACATCCCAAGCTGACCTATTCCTCTCACTTCAGGGTAGAAGTGGTGTGTCATGTTTCCTCACATTTTATTGGCTGTTTTTAGGTTCCGTGGGCTAAGGATGCATCGTTCCCTCACAGGTCATAGCCAAGCCTGACGTCGGAGGGATGGGAAAGTGAAATCTTCCCCCGGAAGGCTAATTTTGGGAGTCATGTGGTACTGAGCCACTCACTTAGGATGAGGATACAGGCAA
>NW_022928380.1:0-257 GCF_012274545.1 Fukomys damarensis | reverse complement strand
TGAGACCGACGTGACGTGCGCACCACGGCGCCTGGTGACTCTTTCTGCCCTCTAGCGCAGGTTCACTCGTGGCTTCAGCGCCCTGGTGGAAATGTTTTCCTCCCTTGATTCCATCAGATCACTTTTTTTCCGCCTGAATGAGTGTCTTTGGAGTTGGCGTTCAGCCACTTTCCCTAGAGGCTGTGGGCTTCCTCCTCATCTCTCTCTCCCACCCTTCTGCACTCTTCAGCCTTGGGGTTGTCCTGCCTTGCTAGCTC
>NW_022928379.1:0-1550 GCF_012274545.1 Fukomys damarensis | reverse complement strand
CCTAGACCTGACGTGAGCCTGAGGTGGGTCCCATCGCCACCTCTTGGCATCCATATGTAGACGTTTCACAGGTTTCTTCGAGATCTGAATAGTATGTAAGGACACAGATGCCAAGAAAAACTTGCTATTGTGGCTTTCTTCATGATAGCCCACCCTGCTTTCTCCAGGGTGTTCTTTTCTCTTGCTTTTTTCCTCTTTTACTCTGCCCAAGCTTGCTCTGCAAAGCCAGTTTCTCTTCACTTTTACTTTTTCAAATAAACTTAAAAAATACTTTGGTTCAGATACACTTATCCCATCATTGTCACTTTCTGAAGCAGTTCTGGAAGTTTTCTTGCGTGAGTGTTTTTATGTCCTGAATCAGTTCAAAACATTTACCTTTTATTGTCATTTTGACTTTATGAAAGAGCAAGCAATTACACAGTGCCAGAATGAATAAAGTGGATGAGGACACATTACACTGTTCTTAGCTTGTCTTTATTTAGATGGCACTCAGCAGCGTTCACCATATTTTTTATCTCACTTCATGAAACCACACAAAAGAGAACTTCAGAACTGCTTCAGAGAGTGGCAAGAACCATGGAATGTGTATTCAAAGCAGGGAGGAATATTTTGAGGGGTACTAATGACAGTGTATCTTACTGAATTTTTAAAAAATTTAAACATTCACTGTATATTTTGATCACCCAGTTACCTTTGCTTTCTGAAAACAGAAAATTCAGTGATTCATCTGCAGAATCGGCCATTATTGGTGTGTCTCCTTGCATCAAGGACACAGGAACTGTGTCCAGGGTGTTAGTGTATGTTGGTGGGGGTGGGGAGCATTGAACAGGACCTTGAGAAACCTAGTCAAGCTGTTGGTACTTGTTTTTGTTTGGGTTGTTTCTCTTCCAGCCATAAGTAAGCAGCAGCAGCATGCAGAAATGTTCCAAGTATGTGTTCTGTAGAACCCCCCCAAATTTAAAACTTAATAAACCTGTCCCTCTTTTTTAAAAAGTTTTATTGAAAGAAAATTCATACATCCATAAAGTTCACCCTTTTATTGTGTACAACTCATTGGGTTGTAATATATTTAGTGTTGTGTGCCCATTACCATATCTAATTCCTGAACATTTTTACCACCCCCAAAAGAAACCCCATATATCCATTAGCAGTCACTTCCATTTTTCCCTCACCCAGACTCGGCAACCCCTAGTCTATCTCTAAAGATTTGCCTATGCTGAACATTCTCATAAATGGAATCACTCAATATGTGGCCTTTGTGTCTGGTTTCTTTCACTTAGCATACTGTTTACAGGATTCATTGATATTACAGCATGTATCTGTACTTCATTCCCTTTTTATGGCCAAATAATCCAACTGGGTATATCATATTTGTTTATCCATTTGTCTTGATGGTTAGTTGGGTCATTTCTACTTTTTGGCTAGTATGAATAATGTTGCTTGTGAATATTCATGTACAAGTTTTTGGACGTTTTCATTTGGGTATATACCGAGGAGTGGACTAGCTGGACCACATGGTAATACAGTTTATATTTCTGAGAAACTGCCAG
>NW_022928378.1:0-1222 GCF_012274545.1 Fukomys damarensis | reverse complement strand
CACGTCTGACCTGAAGAGAAGGCGGTTACCCCACAAGTTCCCTCTACATACTTAAAACTGATTCTTCCACAGAGCCTCCAGAAAACACTCCGGGCAGTCAGCACCGTCACTGTGGTGATGTGAGACCCAGTACGGCCTACGGGGCCCTCTGACCTACAGGACCACAGAACTCAAACTAAAAAAATTTAAAAGGGCTGGAGATGAGGGGCTGGGGATTCAGCTCAGTGGTTCCACTGCCTGCCTTGCAAGCACAAGGTCCTGAGTTCGATTCCCAGTACCAAAAAAGGGGTGGAGGGCTAGAGATGTAATTCAGTGAAAAAGCCCTGGGTTCAACCCCCTAGTGCTGCAAATAAATAAATAGCAAAAATTAATCATGCAAAATAATTTTTTCAATTTTTTAGAAGATAAGAGCCTCACCTTCTTTAGTCCTGAACCAGGAGGAAGGCAGACATCCCTAATAAACAAAAGTTTTTCATAGACCTCTTTGGGATATGAATTGGAGATGAAATATACAAGCATAACTGGAAAGTTCCTTTTTCAATTCTCAAATACCATGCAAATTATTACCCAATCTCAATCAAAGTTGGTCTCTCATGAAAACAGCTGCTGTAAGACTGGCATAGTTGGTTAGTAGACAACCACTGAGGTATCTTCAACTTAAACAGGGTTTTTTTCCATTACAAAAAATTTTCCTCAGTAACTCCCAAGACAGCAATCATCTATTTGTTCTATGAAAATATGTGAATCAGAGCAGATACTAGCTCCTAGCCAACTGTATGCCATCCCCTCTACTTCACACTAGTGCTCACCAGCTGTGGCACCTCTGGAAAGCTATCCTGTCTATATTGGACATGGTGGCATGCACCTGTAATCCCAATGCTCGGGAGGCTGAGGCAGGAGGATCTTCACAAGTTTGAGGCAAGCCTGGGTTGGACAGTGAGTCCAAGGCCAGCGTGAACGACAAAGTGACACTCTGTCTCAAGAAAAAAAGTTATCCGCTCTATACCCTCATTTCTTCAAAAGTAAAGTGGGATATAAACATCACCCTCCCAGGAACGTACTGAAGAGCAAACAGACACTTAGGACACTGTCTAGCACAACTGCTTCTACTGTCTGCATTGCTCAATATTACAAATGCAGTAAGGGCTGGGGATGTACTCAGGGGCAGCACAGACAAACTGAAAAAGTATCTTTTTCTATTTTCCTTTTTGTGTGTGTGTGT
>NW_022928377.1:0-253 GCF_012274545.1 Fukomys damarensis | reverse complement strand
ATTTCATCAAGGGAAATGGAGCTAACCTTTGAGAGGCTTAATTTGCAAAAATATAGAAGGGTACAAAAAGGCAGAAAGTTTTAGGCCCAGATTCAGTATCTACATTCAGAGGCTGAAGATACCAGGAACATGGCCTGGGAAAATTTGCATTTCTATAAAATGAGGGAGTAAGAAGCACTATTATTACTTCACAGATAATATTTCTTGTAACCTCCCTTGTTCACAGTTGACAAAAAACTTTAAGGACTATATT
>NW_022928376.1:0-289 GCF_012274545.1 Fukomys damarensis | reverse complement strand
GATACGGTTCTCAGCCTGCTCATCCCCAGTCCTATTCCTCTGCTTGGCTTTCCGGCTGTTAAAAATTGAGCAGCTCTGCTCCACCCACCCTTCCGCCATAACTTACCTGCCTTGGAGCCAATTGACCATGGAATGGATTCCCAGGGGAGTGAACTGGATTAAACTCTTCCCCCTTGAAATTGTGAGTGTTGGGTATGTGTCCAGTAATGGGAAAGCTGACAAATAGAACAGAAAATTGACACCAAAAAATGCTTTAGTAGCTTTTGGAACTGGTTTACAGAAGGGGTTT
>NW_022928375.1:0-289 GCF_012274545.1 Fukomys damarensis | reverse complement strand
GAGTTGGCATTGTACAGAAACTGACAGCCATATTGGTCTAGAAATGTTAATTTTTTTTAATTTTTATTCTATTTTTTCCATTTGTACAGGGGTAATGCACTGTATTAAATATGTAAGGTCATAACTACGTGGGTTTGATTATAGAAACTAATAAAGTATTCTCTAAATAATGAAAAAAAAGAATAAGATAAGACTACAAGAGCAAGAAGCAATTTAAGTATGTTCGGGGACCATTTTCATCTTCAGAATTAAGGATTATTTTAATCTTACATCACTGCCTTTTCTCTTT
>NW_022928374.1:0-868 GCF_012274545.1 Fukomys damarensis | reverse complement strand
CTTGTGATTTGCTGTCTTCTGTTTGCCAGTTATATTATTGAGGATTTTTTTGTGTCCATGTTCAGTGTAGAGATTGGCTTGTAGCTGTCTTTCAGTTGGCTCCTTCTCTGGCTTTGGCATCGGGGTAATTCTTGTTTCCAGGAATGAGTTTAGGAGTATTTCTTCCCTTTCAATTTCAATGAAGAGTTTGAGGTGTAGCGACATTAAATCTCAAAGTTTCTTGTAAAATTCAGCAGTGAGTCTGTCAGGATCTGGGCCTTTCTTTGTAGGCAGGTTTTAAGTCACATCTTTAGTTTCTTTGGCTGGGGTAGGCACGTGGCATCAGGCCAGCACCAACAAGCTGGCTCTGCTGAGCCACATTCAACTGTGGTGTCCTTGGAGAAACACCTGTCTTCCTCAGCTCTTCTTACAGATGGAAAGATTAGGAAGTGTGAGAAACTCTCAGACTGCGTATAGAACACAGCTCCTTTGGACCAGGCATCAAACCCTGGCTTTGAAAAGTCAGGGTGCAGAAGAGCTTAGAGCTCCTGGGACCCAGCATGTTCGGGCCCTTGGGTTCCTAAACAGTGACCATGTTGGAATTTCAGTATTGGATGCAGTGGTGAGGAAGGCAGAAGCCCTGAGTGGGAAGGACATGGAGAGACATGAGAGTGGTGATGTGGGAACCTGCCCAGGACACCTGTGCTCTCCAAGAACACCCACCCAACCCTGCTCCGCCCTGGGAGCAGTGGGAGAAGAGCATCGAAGGCTTCCTACATTTGGGTACAAGTTCCACAACTCTGTAGGGTGACGTCTCCTCTCGGTAGGTAGCCCATTACACGGTCTGTGACCGCCCGTCTTCCTCCTCCGTCAGGCGCAAGGTGGGAAC
>NW_022928373.1:0-344 GCF_012274545.1 Fukomys damarensis | reverse complement strand
TGAGGAGTTAGAAGCAGTGTGGTGCTCCTGAAGCTCAAGCTGTGTGACAGGAAAGGCCAGGGTGAGGGCAGAGCGGATCCCATGTGAATGGGTGTAGATTTTCTCATGAGGCGCAGGTCCATTGAAAAGATTGCAGCACTTGAGTGACGTTAGTCACATTACAGGTAAATTGTGCTAAATACTTTGTAGAAGTCATATTTGAGATGCACAAGACTGGGACAACAAAACTTGGTTGTTGCAGTTACTACAGATCCATGATATAAAACTAGAGGAAAGGATATAGAAAAGGGGTGAGGTAGGGAAAACCTTCAGTTTAAAAGTGGAGGTTTTCATGTTTAATGGGA
>NW_022928372.1:0-275 GCF_012274545.1 Fukomys damarensis | reverse complement strand
TGTGAGGGATCTGTGTAAGTGTGTGGGTATGTGTCGTTACTGGTGATGGTGTATGAGTACGGGAAAGTGTGAATGTGTGTGTGTATGCAAGGTGTGTGTGCCACACATGTGTATGGAGTGTGTATGAGGGGTGTGTTTGTCAGTGTGTGTGTGTGTGTGTGTGTGTGTGTGTGTGTGTGTGTGTGTGTGTGTGTGTGTAGAGAGAGAGCAACGTAGGGACTTCCTTCTGGGGCTGTGGGACCATCCTGGCCCAGCAGGGTAAGGAAGACCTTTCT
>NW_022928371.1:0-231 GCF_012274545.1 Fukomys damarensis | reverse complement strand
GAACGATAGAAATTTTTAAAAATCAGAGACAAGCGTTTACTAGGACACTTTAGAGGTGGAGACTTTCATTGGTGTGCAAAAAACCAGAAAAAGGAATAAAAGCCCCCCCCCCACAAAAAGGAAGAAGGAAAGGAGGGAGGGAGAGAGAAGAAAGAAAAGAAAAAGGGTCTTGGCTAAACTTTTACCTCCATTTCCACCCAGCATGCTGTGGGGTGGGCAGTGTGCGCGGGG
>NW_022928370.1:0-402 GCF_012274545.1 Fukomys damarensis | reverse complement strand
GTCACAGAATTCTTCTTGCATTTGGAACAGTTTCTTGTGTGGCTTTAAAGTGGTGTTTCAAGACTTTGAAAAAGTCTTTAAAATATTGTTGATATAAAAATGAAAAATCCAAATCAAGCCAAACTTAGAATTTTGAGTAGAATTAGGACTATCGATCTTCAAACTGATGTTCTTTAGTTAATATAGATATAATTACCGAATCAGAGTGATATGAGATATATGTTAGATAGCGTACTGAAACCAAAGCTCGTTATGTGGATGGCGTTTTCCTGTGATACACACACCTACACACAACTACCTTAGTTCTTTGCTTCTATTTGGATGAACCCATTCCATCTACGAATGATTGTTGATGCAAATATCATTTCTTTTCCCCAAATGCACAATTTTCAGTCTCTCATA
>NW_022928369.1:0-248 GCF_012274545.1 Fukomys damarensis | reverse complement strand
TAAATAGATGTTGTAATTAAATTTTGGGGAAGATGATAACTCAGAGAACAAAATCAGCCATCAATTTGTATTATTCTCTGAAAAAATGTTTTAAATAAAACAGGAAATACCAAGTATAATATAAAAATTAATGAATTCATGAAAGTCTTAATCAAAAATGAAAATACATCAAATTAAGAATATTTTTGTTGTTTTTCCATTTCTTCTTCCCTTCCATTCTCCTTGCATCTTTAAAAGATGAAAGAATA
>NW_022928368.1:0-200 GCF_012274545.1 Fukomys damarensis | reverse complement strand
TGTAGGGAACTGGTTTTTGAGTGGCCAAGTCTTTGGTAACAGGTAGGAGTGAAAGCCAAAAACCACTTTGATGGCTAACTGAGGGGAAAGGGGGCCAGTAAGAAGGGGAAGGGTAGGAGGCTGGTGGCTGTGGTGGTAGAACAGTAGTGGGTAGAGGCAGACAGGTAGGCAGGTGCCCTTGGGCAGGTGGAGGAAGATGG
>NW_022928367.1:0-629 GCF_012274545.1 Fukomys damarensis | reverse complement strand
CTGTGAGAACCAACGTCTCAGTCCTGGTCATCAGTCACATCTCCCTTCCTGGTACCACACAACAGCAAAGTACTATACATACTGTTAAGTACAACTAACAGACATTCACTTGCCAAATTATCAGTGGCACAATCCCTTCACTACAAAAGATTAAGTTCCTAAAGAGTAGCTGCTTACAGACATGTTCCTTGCACCTTCTAAAACTGTCTTCTTAATGACCAAAATTTGGCAATGACCTCCAAGTTAAGTTGTAATTTGTATTTTTTTTCTGCACTTAGATCAAACCCAGAGCTTCATGCACATTAGTTAACACTCTGCTACTGCCTGAATATCCTAGTCCTGTAAATTTATATTCTTACAACTAAGCACCTGCGCCAGGGATGGTAGCTAAGTGGCACCCTGACTGCCTGGCAAGTGCAAGGTCCTGAGTTCAATCCCTGGTACTGCAAAAACCAAAACCAAAAACAACTAAGCACCAAGACAGAAAAACCTCTAAATTTATACTGAAGTGAAGATCCGTGATAACATATTTAGCTTAGCTTTAGATAAGTGATAAACATATTTTAGCTCAAATATAGTTCCCAGTCTACTAAGAAATGCAAAATTGGGACAAATAATCAAGGCTCATG
>NW_022928366.1:0-1588 GCF_012274545.1 Fukomys damarensis | reverse complement strand
GTGTAGGGACTCTGTTGCTTGGATCTTGACTGGCACTGTCATTTTTTCTTGACCAAGAGAATAAAACTAAAGTGACACTGTAACTCCAAGGCTAGGTTTTAGGTGCTACTACATCTTTTGCTTTTGCTGTATTGACTATGCCATGTGAGGACACTGGGCTAGCCTCCTGGAGCATGAGAAAACATAGGAAGGAGGATCAAGTTGTCATTAACAGTTGGCACTAGGTCACAGACATGGAGGAAGGCCATTTTGGGCTTTCTGGCCTGAGAGATGCTTCAGTGGCATGCAATTTCCTGAAAAAGTCCAAACCAACCAGGAGAGGAGCCATTTAAAAACCATTTATGATTTGTTTAACATTAATTGATAATTCAAACAGAGAACTTACAGAAAAGGTATCATTTAGATTTTACATTGACACTTGATGAATTTTCTGTGGTATCATTAGAAAATGTTTGATCTCAGACTTGGAAGTTTTGTTCATGAGCTGGTGCAAGCATCCCAAAATATATCTTTTAACTTTTTATTTTTTTCTATTTCTCTTCCATCTTGGGCTCATGCTTTGCTGTATCCCTGGAAGTCCATTTTCCTTTTCTTGTTCTTTGACTCTATCCAGAGCCTGAACATAGTTCTACCTCATAAATGTAATCTTCCATGATTATTTTGACTTTCCTTTAAATAATTTTTATTTTTCTCCTTTTTATGACTTCTAGTTCACTATTAATCTTTCAGATTCTTCCTTAAATTTGTGCAATTATTTTCTGTACTACATGTATCATGCTACATTCTTACAGTGCTTCTCTAATAACTCTTAGAAGTGTCTAAACTCCTGAAATTCAAGGATCATGTTTTAGCACATTTTAGAATATCCACAGCATGGCATAGAATGCAGCAGAAACAAGTATTCAAGAAATATTTGATCAATTAAACTGAGAAGAGTAGATGTCCAGTAAATGTTTATCAAACAATTGTGTGCTATTATATTCAATGTGGACCGAGAAAGAAAAGAAAATGGAAGTCTAAAAAGACAATTCTTCAAAGACCAACTTCTCTTTGAATATCATGGAAGAGAAGCATTTTTTTAGGGAGATAAAGTGAAAGTGAATTAAGAATAAGACATTTTATCATTTTGTCATTTTTGGTTAGTTTGCTTTTAATTTCACTAATTTTGTTTTCTTCCTGTAGTGGAAATAAAGAAATGAAATACGTAAGAGCTGGGGAGGAGAGAAGGCAGAGGGCCAGTCCTTTGATTAGGATGGAAATCTGTAACTCACCTGTGGAGAGCTAAGGGCAATAGTTCTGTGAGCCAGAAGCCATGGGTTCCAGTGCCTTTGAAACTTTAAGGGGGAGCTTTGCTGTTCTTGGAGCTGATATATTTCTTCATTATATTGCCATAACTTCTATCTTATTCCCATCTGCTGCATTAATGATATTTAATGTAATATACTATTACCTTAGTGTGGTGGATTGACTAATGGGCACGTTGTAATGCCCAGGTGAACTGAATCAATATGGTCTGAGTGTGGAGGATCCACCTGAGCATAGTTACCACTAACCATTAAAAAAAAAAAAAAAAAAAAAAAAAAAAAAA
>NW_022928365.1:0-269 GCF_012274545.1 Fukomys damarensis | reverse complement strand
CCGAGTGCACACAAGCCTCCAGAAGTCTGTATACTTTGGGATAGGTTCAGTTTGAAGTTATAACACAATCGCACTTTGCAGAGGGCTTCTGTCGTTTAAAGTTCAGATTTCCGTGGGAAACAGCTGCTCTCGGCGTTTACCCGTTTAAAGCGAAAGTGGTCAGTTTCATGAATATGAAGTACTCCAAAGAGAAAGGTGCTGCACCTCTCTGAGTTTACCAGTGAAGTCCACCTCTTATGTGGAGTACAACTGTATTACTTTTTGTTTGT
>NW_022928364.1:0-209 GCF_012274545.1 Fukomys damarensis | reverse complement strand
TTTGTTGCAGCTCACATGGCCTGACTTTTGGGCTTGCTCCACTGACCACCTGCATGTTTCCTCAAGCCTACAACGTTTTTTAAGCAGATGTTCAACTTTCCTGGCATCAACAATTTCCAGGAGTCTCTACTGAAGCTTTGTCTTTTCTTTCACAGCTTCATGTACAGCCCTCTCAGGGGATCTTGGCAACCTTCTCACACATTTTTGCC
>NW_022928363.1:0-389 GCF_012274545.1 Fukomys damarensis | reverse complement strand
AAAACAATTCCCAATTTGAAACTATACTACAAAGCCACTGTGATAAAAACAGCATGGTACTGGGGAAAAAACAGACCTGAGGATCAGTGCAACAGATTGGAAAATACAAAACCAACTCCCGATATATTCAGCTACTTCATCTTTGATAAAGGACCTGACCATCCCCACTGGAGGAAAGATAGCCTCTTTAACAAATGGTGTTGGAAAAACTGGATCGCAACCTGCCAAAGTTTAAAACTAGACTCTTATCTTTCACCATGCACTAAGTTAAAATCCAAGCGGATTAAAGAACTAAATATTAAAACACAAATCCTAAACTTTCTGGAAGTTAAGTTAGGCAGAACTCTGGAAGACGTTGGCATAGCAAAAGACTTTATGAACAAATCCTC
>NW_022928362.1:0-214 GCF_012274545.1 Fukomys damarensis | reverse complement strand
AACAGGAAGATGCACAAGAGAGAGAGAGATCTACAGGTAGTTCAGAATGCCAAGAGATGAAGGAGAGGGACCTTAGCAGAGGAGGGAGGAACAAATGTCTAAAGGTGGTGTGACAGAGATAGGCATTAGCCTGGACTGGTGACTTACAGAGATATGAGCTAATAACTGAATGTGGTTGAATCAGTAAGTTTGTTATAATTATGCAGGATTAGAA
>NW_022928361.1:0-224 GCF_012274545.1 Fukomys damarensis | reverse complement strand
CACAAAACAAGGGGGCGGGGCTCGCCGGGCCCATTTTAACTTCCTGCCCCCCCAGTTTCATTTTGGGGGGGTACCAGGGAATCGAACTCAGAACCTTGTCCTTGTGGGGCAGGCAGCAGAACCACTGAGTGAAAGCCCCAGCCCCAGTTTCATTTTATTTTTTCATTATCCTGCTGTGTTGATGTTACTGTTTCCCCCCTTTTGGACTCAGTTCTAGATTTTTC
>NW_022928360.1:0-234 GCF_012274545.1 Fukomys damarensis | reverse complement strand
GAGCAACTATGCTGCCTCGTTTAGGTTAAGTGAAATGAAAGCTTGAATATTACCTGTAATTCCACAAGCACTTGCCTGGATGGTTGCTATCTGAAAGGTACTGCGCCCTTGGATGGAGGTGTTGTACAAGGAAACCAGGCGTGATGGTTACCCCGGCATACATTTGGTGACTGATAAAAGAAGAGTCTTGTATATAAGTAGAATGAAGGGCTGAGCAGGAACAGAAGTTCAGCA
>NW_022928359.1:0-448 GCF_012274545.1 Fukomys damarensis | reverse complement strand
TTTTTTCGTGTAACCACAGGTTGATAACAGAGGAGTAACAAGAGCAATATTTTGCCTTGGTAACTTAGTATCATGAAGATGAAATATGGACCCTCCTAATAGTTTCAGTTTTCCTCTCCTGAGACATCCTCATTCTTAGGTGACCAAAGATTTAACACCCCAATCAGCACATTAAAAGAATAAAAATTTGCTGGCCTCTTATTGCAGCCTCCAGAGTTTTTAATCCATTCAGTGAGATCCACTGGCAATAGCAATGCCCTCACCTTGTCCCTCACTGCTTTCCTAAGGGTTGAAAAAAGTGATATGAAATTCTTGGCATTAGATGCAAAACCTGAACATGTGTGTCTGAAACTATCATCTCCCTGCCTATATGTGAAGGGAAGCCCTCTCTGGTCCAGTGATGGCTGGACCAAGATTGAGAGGAGAAAACCATCAAAGCATTGACTTG
>NW_022928358.1:0-202 GCF_012274545.1 Fukomys damarensis | reverse complement strand
CCTCAATGCGCATCCACTTAGCTATAAATCTCTCTACTTTCTCATTCTTTATGGCTAAGTGAAGTGATATTCCATTTTATTTAAAAAAAAACACATCTTCTTTATCTATTCTCAGTTGATGGGAAATTGGGCAGTCTCAAAGTTTTAGCTATTACAATTTGTGCCTCTATAAACATGGGTGAGCATATATCACTGTGGTATA
>NW_022928357.1:0-231 GCF_012274545.1 Fukomys damarensis | reverse complement strand
TTAGTTTTCAAAAGAATACAGAAAGTTTGCTTTAGAGGAGCAAAGAAATCAGAATATAGCTTCCTGTCATCCTGCGGTTTTAAACTTTTACCGCCAGAATACACTTTACCTTGGGACGTACTTAACCCCCCTACTGCTCGAGTCCGTGAATTCTTACAACCAACAGTGCAGCAGGAAAACAACTTTTCCTTGGTTCTACCAAATGTGTAAATATCCACTCATCCACTCAAC
>NW_022928356.1:0-811 GCF_012274545.1 Fukomys damarensis | reverse complement strand
TTTTTTTTTAAACTGAGATTGCCTTAATCTGTATAATAATTTTGGAAGTATGGTCCATTTTAACTATATATTTTTTTCTGTCTATCCAGGAACAGGGGATATCTTTGCATTTTCTGATAGTCTTTGCAATTTTCTTTTTCAGAGTCTATAGTTTTTCTTGTAAAGTCTTTCACTTTCTTGGTTAGGTTAATTCCTAAGTATTTCATTTCTTAAAGCCACTGTGAAAGGTATTGTTTCCCTAATTTCTGTCTTGGAAGTTTGTTTTATTGTTGTATAGGAAAACTTTGGTAGCTCACATGTATCTATTTCTTCTGAATTTTCCATTTTATTAGAGTATAGGTTCTAAAATAGCTACCAGTGATCTTCTGGATTTTGGTAGATACTTTGTGATTTTACTTTTTTCATTTCCAATTGCATGGATTTGGGTTTTTCCTTATTTTGGTAAGACTGGCTAAGAGTTTATGTATTTTGTTTAATCTTTCAGAGAACCAACTCTTCGATTCATGTATTCTTTCTTTTTTTAGACTCAATTTCAGTAGTTCCTGCTCTGATATTTGTAATTTCCTTCCTCTTACTAGCTTTGGGTTTTGATTGTTCTTATTTTTCTAGAACATTGAGGTGCACCATTAGATAATTTATTTGAGCTTGTTCTGTTTTTCTGATATAGGATTTCACCTCCATATACTTTCCTCTTAGAACTGCTTTCATTGTGTTCCATAGGTTTCAGTATGTCATACTGGCATTATGGTCTGATTGTAGAAACTACTTTCTTCTTTAATTTCTTTTTCTTTTTTTTTTTTTTTGGTTTTTT
>NW_022928355.1:0-269 GCF_012274545.1 Fukomys damarensis | reverse complement strand
TCCCTTCAGATTACAACTGCTGGGGAAATGAGCAGGGCCTAGCCATGCAGTCCACCCACATCGCCACAGATAGCAAATGGCACACCAATATCCAGCAGAGAGTCTTGGACTGAGCCGGAATTTCCCCTCTTTGGACTCGCATAGATCACTGAGAACCAGTGAAGAGCACAGTGAGCCCTCACCCCTACTGGGCAGCATTCGCCTGACCTTCAGTCCATCTTTAGCCCCAGGCTGAGCCGGAAATGCCTCATTTCACATAAGTGGACTGC
>NW_022928354.1:0-217 GCF_012274545.1 Fukomys damarensis | reverse complement strand
GTAGTGTCCTGAGCGTTGGACGGTGTCTGTCGGTGTTAGTTGGACGTCCAGGCTGAGGAGTGATGCAGGAGTAGAAGTCCCTCCTCTCGGGTCAGCGCTGCTGTTAGCGCTGGCGATAGATAGCATTCCCCTGGGTGATAGGCTGGCAGATTCCCTCCCTGGCGATTGGGGTGTGGGTTCCCTAGGTGGTAGCGGCATGAGATTGCGCCTTAGGCTC
>NW_022928353.1:0-661 GCF_012274545.1 Fukomys damarensis | reverse complement strand
TAAAGCATCACCCAACTGACTGGACGTTATCAACTGTAACTTCCATTCATGAAGCGATTAAGTAAGTGATCACGGAATCTAATAATGGCATCGATGCTCAAGGATTTGCCATTCTTTGAAGCAGGACACTGTGTCAGGAGCCACTGAGTGGATCAGTAGTGTGCATTTCTGTGTGTGTCACGGTCATGGAGGCAGAACATCAAGGTCCATGCTGACTCCATGCGCCCTTCCTGTCCTGTGTTGTTTTCTCCATGTTTCCAGTTTTTTCCACTTCCTTCAACTATGATTCTCCTATCTTAGAGCCAGGTGACCAAGGAATGAATTTTCGAAATCAAGAAGAAAATTATACCTCTGTTCTTCTAGGTGTTGTGCAGATATTGGCTGGCACAGATGAGAAAGTAAAAGAAGATAGGAAATAGGGGCCATGAGTAGGGCAGCCAAGCCTGCGGGAACACACCTGTTACAACTATGTTCCCTGGATGCCAGGCACGGAGTTACAAGACATATTGAATACACTTAACAAAGAGCAAGCCAGAAAGAGGCAGTTTGAAAATTTAAAAGGTATTAAAAGTAAAGAAGGTAAAAGAGAAAAAAGTGGGAAAAATACGGAATGCATTTAGTACAGGCAACATTTAGTGATTTCCACACATATATGAGTGAA
>NW_022928352.1:0-555 GCF_012274545.1 Fukomys damarensis | reverse complement strand
CTGCACTCCTCCCTCTTACTGCCCAAACCCTCCCTGCCCACCCCTCTGCCCAGGGCCGTTGCTGGGGCAGCGCACTGACTCAGCCCCTGTCTTGCAGGCTCTCCAGGTGGCCCGCCAGTTCCTGCTGCAGCAGGCCTCGGGCCTGAGCTCCCCTGGGGACAATGACAGCAAGCAGGCGGCCTCTGCGGTGCAGGTGAGGGGATGGCCGGTGGGAGGACCCCGGGTGGGCGCCCTCTGCTGCTCCCAGTGCGCCTCTGACCCTAAAGCGGGCGTCTGTCCAGCAGGAAGCCGGCGCTGTGCCAGGGTGCGGCCACAAACTTCCACTCTCTCCGACTCCCCATCTGCCAGGCCCACTCTGGCTCCGCCTCTGTCTCTGCCACTCAAACACCGAGTCTGTCTGCTGCTCCGTCTCCTACGTGTCAGGCTCTCTCTCGTCACTTCGTCACTTCTCGGGTTTCTGTGCCTGTCCCTGCGGGTCACTGTGTCCTCGTCCCTCTGTTCCCTGGGCCCCGGGAGGGGCGGCACTGCCTAGGCTGCGGGGGCCGGCCCTCCCCT
>NW_022928351.1:0-220 GCF_012274545.1 Fukomys damarensis | reverse complement strand
AAGCCGATGATGTGCTTTGGGTCTAAAATGGTTCCCAAAGCCTCTTGAGTTTGGATGGTGATTTGATTACAGAGGCAACATAGCTGGTTTGCTGTTGGGAGGTAGAGTCTAGTCCAGAGAGGCAGTCCCTGGGATGAGGCCAGGAAGGCTTGAGATTCCTCCCCAGCTCCTCCTTTCTTATTGTGCTTTCTGTCTGCCATGAAGTAAGCTGCTGTCACTG
>NW_022928350.1:0-340 GCF_012274545.1 Fukomys damarensis | reverse complement strand
AACATCCAGCACAAGCGGGGTCCCTGCGAAGGATTCATCAGACACCTCAGGCCTCAGCCCTCGCAGGTTTCTCTCCGCAGGAGGCTCAGGAGGTCCTGGGAGCCCCCATCCCTGGTCCTGCCATTTGGCGATGTCCCTGTCTGGGGACAGCCAGGCTGTGTCCCAAACAGACACCGGGGACACTGGCCTTCAAACCAGTCAGACCATGCACACGCTCCCTCCGATGGGCTGAGTCGCTGGTCTTGGTGTGGTCCCGCTGCCACCCCGTGTGGCTCTGGTGGCTTTCCCAGGCCAGCAGAGGAGGGCCCGCTCCAAAGGTGCAGCCCGGGACCTGCGCTCC
>NW_022928349.1:0-240 GCF_012274545.1 Fukomys damarensis | reverse complement strand
TGGAAACTTTGTGGTTGGTCTGCAAATGGACAGGGAGAGCTGGGGATGGGTCTTTGAGTAACTACATCTGTGCATGTGGAAGTTAATGAACAGAAATTCATAGCTCCCAAGAGATGGATATTCGCTTCATACCTATTCTGCAATTCAACCATATTGAGCTCTAATCTGTGACTGTGCTCTTAATGCCAGATCAGAGAACAGAAAATTTTATTCCTACCATTCAATGGGTTCCAGTAAATC
>NW_022928348.1:0-245 GCF_012274545.1 Fukomys damarensis | reverse complement strand
TTTTTTCCCCTTGTCCCTGCCCTCCCTTCACCCCCTCCTGCCCTCCCCATTTATAAACACTTTTTTCCATTTTTTCATTTTCTCATATTTTTTCTTTTCCCTTCTTACCTTTCCGCCACCCTCCCATTTTCCCTACACCTTTAGCCCTTTTCTTCCTATTTCATGTTGTCAATTATATCGTTATCCCTCCTCTTTTCCATAATTCCACATCTTTCCTTGTTCTTGCTCCCTTTCTCCATGGTGGA
>NW_022928347.1:0-250 GCF_012274545.1 Fukomys damarensis | reverse complement strand
TCTTTCCCTGGTTTTGGAAGCAAAGTAATATTTGTTTCCAGAAATGAATTTAGAAGTATTGCTTCTCTTTCAGTTTCATTGAAAAGTTTAAAAATATTGGCACTAGTTCTTTCATAAATGTTTTGTAGAATTCAGCAGTGAAGCCATCAGGACCTGGGTTTTTCATCAGTGGATTTCTGTTTTTAAGTCTTATTTTTTTAGAATTGAAGATTTTTAAAGCAAATTGCAAATGTAGAAGTTTTTTGATATT
>NW_022928346.1:0-203 GCF_012274545.1 Fukomys damarensis | reverse complement strand
CCTCCAGAACTATGTTTACTTGGAGATAGATTCAGTTTGAGCTTAGAACACAAATGCACTCCACATAGTGCTTCTGCAGTTTAAACCGCAGTTTTTCCAGTGAAACATCTTCTTTCGCCGCTTAGCCCTTTGAAACTAATGCGGTTAGTTTCCTGAATGGGAAGTACTCCACATAGAAAGGTGCTGCTACTCTGTCAGTTCAC
>NW_022928345.1:0-1112 GCF_012274545.1 Fukomys damarensis | reverse complement strand
AATATGTCAGATTCGTTTTATGAGATCTATTCTGACAAGGCATAAAGTTTTATTAAAGGTTAAAATTGTGATGAAACATTTTTTTCTAGGGACATTACTTGAGTTCATCAGTCAAGGTTCCTTGCATCTTTACGAGGATGACTAGGTTCTCTATCCAGAAGTAAGTATTTTCAATCCTTAAAAATATTTCAACCTTGAGAAAAGATGGTATGCTGCAGACTTGCCCAATGTATATCAGTAGTAAAAGCTGAGACCAAAATTTCATCTTTGTATACTCAGCACAAGAAGCAAGAATTTATTGATTAGTTCAAGCCGGGATCTGACAGGCAGATTTGTGACAAATGATTTAGTTCAGTAGAGGCTAGGGCATGAGTCTAAGTACCCCAAGTATTAAACACCATTACTGTAATTCAGTAAAGCAGTAATAACTGTGAATCCCTGTCAAATAGGAGGCAGCAAGATGCTGAGAAAATAACGAGGACAGTTTGGCCTCCTCACCAGGATACTTAAGTGAATACTTAGGAATATAAGAATTAGCCCTTTCCAAATAATTAATATAAATATCATATTAACACAAATTTCCTTTTAGAGTAAGGAAGTCAGCTAAATCCTTAGTGGAGTTTAACACTTTTATTCACAGAAATTCTTGTAAAATATGATAGGACATAATAATAATTTTAGTGTATAAACAGTAATAGTTTTGCTAATAAGAAAAACATATAAGACTGACCAAAAACTAAATCATGCAAAAACAATATTAGAAAACAAGTGTTTACAGGTTATTCAAATCAAATGCCTATCAGATTTATCAATTCATTTCTTCAAATATATGACATAGTTGGCACAGAGTCCAGGTAGATGGACCCATAATCTAGGAAATAATAATAAAAACACAAAAACGGAACTCTATGCTTCTTACAACTTACATTTTAGTAAGCAAGCACTATCATACACTATAACATAACAACAAATAATAAAATAAAATTTGACACATTTATAACTTCGGAGACCAACATCATAATCAAGATAAAGAATTTTTTCATCATCCCCCAAAAGCTGCTTATGCAAGATTAGAAGATGCAGAAACAACTCCAGACACACACACCCACAAC
>NW_022928344.1:0-532 GCF_012274545.1 Fukomys damarensis | reverse complement strand
TCTAGCCTCCCTCTGAAAGTAGGGCCTAATCCCCTCATTCTAGAAGGGCCCTGCCCTGCTACCAAAGGGAAGAGACTTCACAAAAAGAGCAGGATGGACCCAGCCTTGCCCAGCTCCCACCCTGAAGTTAGTACCACAAGATTACACCCCAGGGTCTTCCAATTGGACTACTGCATGACCATCACGAAAACACACATTTTTTTCCCTGAATCCTGAAAGTTTTCTTTCTGAAGCCTCTGGTGCCACAAAAATTACATTAATGCATTTGTTATGCTTTTGCTGACCTGTCTTTTTTTCACAAAGCTGTCTGGGTAAGGAAAAGATACTGCTTTTTCTTGTGCATAGCATCAGCTAGCAACCCTGCAAACCCAGACACCGTCCCCTTCTGCTTGGTGCCCCTGGATCACAGGAAGCTGCAGTACAGCTCAGGGGTCTCTGAGGCCCCCCTGCAAGGCAGCGTACTGACGATTCCTTACCCAGGCCTCTGGAGACCAGCAGCACACAGGGCTCTGCGGGGCGCTGCCCAGTCCCA
>NW_022928343.1:0-299 GCF_012274545.1 Fukomys damarensis | reverse complement strand
CAGAGAAGAAAGAGGGGCAGAAGAATACCCTCACCCGGCTGGAAGAGAGGATGATCCGCTGTTGTTAGAAACGAACCGTTAACTGAGGTTGTAGCACACGAAGGCCCTGGGTTCAAATCCCCAGCACCAGCAAAAAGCGAAAGTAAAATACACACACGCATGTAGGTCTGTTTCTACATATGTGTAGAGAAATGGATTTGATGTGTAAGTGTGTTACTAAAAGGAGGCCAGCAGGCGCCGCGGGAGAGCTCTGGAGTAGAGCAGCTTGTTTGTTTTAATTGGAAACAGCGAGTTTGCAC
>NW_022928342.1:0-257 GCF_012274545.1 Fukomys damarensis | reverse complement strand
CCTGAGCTTTGTTGAGGTCCAGGTGTGGGAATGTTAGGGTGGACACCTAAATTGCCCACCACATGTGTTGCACCTAGAAGTAGGCCTTATCCGAGGGAGTGGAGCCCTTGGTGCTCCTGCCCAGCTCCCTTCTCTTGTTCTCTGCTTCCTATCATAAATTCAGTGACATTCTTCCACCTCATCTTCTACCATGACATTTATGCCTTGGAGTGAGACAGCTCTGAACTAAACCATAAGCTAAAATAAGCCTTCACCTC
>NW_022928341.1:0-219 GCF_012274545.1 Fukomys damarensis | reverse complement strand
TCTCTGGTTAGTAACAAAATTTCCAGGTCTAGTGATCTTGATGTCTGTTAGTGAAGCAGAATGTTTAAGCATCATGATGAGGGAGCATGCTTTATCTACAAGTTCACACTCAAGGGAGCCAAAACCTCAAATACATACACTAATAAAGTACGGAGTCAGATAAACTCTCTCATGAATAGGATATCTTTCCAGAAATTGTTCTGAGTTAATTTGGAATGG
>NW_022928340.1:0-1512 GCF_012274545.1 Fukomys damarensis | reverse complement strand
AAAAAACTAACCGAACAAAAGTGCCTCTCTTGTCTTCTTTATCCAGCATGTGTCGGTACCAGTTTTGGAAAAGCTCTATACCAGGCTGTAAATATGTGAAATGAATCAGCTCTACTCAGAGTAGCAGCAAAGACTAAAAAAAAAAAGACTTATGCAAATACAGCTCTGTCCTATTAATTACTTTGTGATTCAGATCACTTGGGACAGAAAGATGACCAAATTTAAATGACTTAGACACACTCTAGGATTTGGCTTCTTCATTTTCTTTCTTTGCAATGGACTGAAATACAGTAATAATGTTGAATCATACCGTGATTTTTATGCCTGTGCCCTACCACACACACAGATGAGCTAAGGTTTGCAATACTGCCTGTGTACTACCAGCCTTATCACCTGCTTATCAGACATCTCACTTGAATCAACTCATTATATCCCCCAAATGTCCCTATGAGATAGGGACTGTCACAGTTCCCAACTTTAAAGATGAGAAAAGTATGATATGACAAAGCTAAATGGTGTGACAAAAAAGAAAAACGAAGTATCTGCAAAATCAAGGTTCTCTCCTAGGCATTCTGTGTCTAGACAATCTGTTCATCACGGCTTCATGTGGAGTCCACCATTTTTGAGAGTTTCCAGTGTACGAGTTGGTGGTTACAGTGTGTACAGACAAATTATGTCCTCTAAATTCACAACTGTCCTTAAATAAATGGACCCTGCCACACTCACCTCGAGTGCACAACACAGGTGGACAGGCCTAGCCCCACCCATGCCTAGCCTCAGTGGAGACTGTCTTCTAGTGCTCTGCTGGTACAATACCTCCAGGCAAAGAGTTTGCACATCCTACCAAGGGCAGGTTTTCATTCCTCAGCCTTTAATTTATGTCAGTTTATCAGGAGGGACTCTCACTTAGTGACACTCCCACATCACCTGAGAGACAGAAAGACATGATATATAGTACTGAGATTTCCTTTCCCTCTCCCCACGCATTTGTAATATAAGACCAACCAACCAGGAAGAGTTCTTGTTTATTTTCTTTTATACATACAGACTTGTCCTAGCAGTTTGCTTTGAATTCTTCCATCTCACTTCCTTCCCACTCTCCCCGCTAAAAACAAAATATTTGAAAGCTACTACACTCCAGGTAATTTCACATCCTTCATTTGAGTAAACCATAACTTTGGAAGCTCGTTTCTTGCCTGGATCACAAGCTAGGGGCAAAGCCAAGTTGAAATTCAGGCCAAGATAAACACAAAGCCCACTTACTTTCTACAATCTCACTAGAAATTACCTTTTGGGGGTGCAGTTTATTTTTTAAAAGTGAAATATTTATAAGTCATATTTGTGTTTCCATTCAAAATGAAAAAGATCCTGTTGCCCAGTGGGTGGGAAATGAATATTTCTTCAATTCAGATATGTTCTTTGTGTGGGCTAGAATAACATCTGTTAGAAAACTGGCACTGCTTGTTAGCCATTAACATGTTACCGTATGAAAATATTTAGTATTTAACAACA
>NW_022928339.1:0-364 GCF_012274545.1 Fukomys damarensis | reverse complement strand
TTTTTTTTTTTTTTTTTTTTTGGTACCAGGGATCAAAGTCAGGACCTTGCACTTGGATGGCAGGTACAATGCCACTGAGCTAAATCCCCACCCAGAAGGCATCTTTATTCTTTAAAATAGTTGAAATTGTTGACTTCATCATCTTTTACTCTGAGACCATATCAGTCACATGAATACAACATTCATGCCTTTCTACAATTTCCTTCTTCAATACCTTTCTACTACTCTTGTTTTGCAGTCTCTTATTACCTTCATTACAGCTCTGCACTTTCTTTTTATCGCCATGCTTGCTTTGAACTTTCTTTGGAGCTACGCTGGATTGAACAGTACTGTACAGTACTGTATGTACTAAAAAGCACATAAA
>NW_022928338.1:0-583 GCF_012274545.1 Fukomys damarensis | reverse complement strand
GCCCTATGGGAAATTAGGAATGAGCTTGTGGGTTAGGGTTAGGGCTAGGTTTGTTGAGTGTGATGCGGAAGGAATTACCATACCAGATAATTTGCATGTGAGAAGGAAGGTGAGGGATGTGACTTTTTTGAAGGTGGGATTTACTGGGGGTTTCCATGGACTTGAACTTTGCGGTCTTGATATAATGGGTACTGATTGTCTAGTAAGTAGGGTAGACCTAGATTTAGGGGACAGAATAGACTCCCCATTTCACTCCTGGTATAGTGTAGTGTGTTTGTGAGGGTGATGGCTGGTGTTAATTTGACATTTACTGTTATGTATGAAATAGGAATATAAGTACCTCCTCTAGGGTTAGGGTTATGGTTAGGTCAGGGTTAAGAAGAGTGTGAGTTATACCCTTAGAATTTCTCTATCTGGGTATTTTTGTGTGGGTTTCATAGGTAGTCTGAGCATGAGATTGAGGCTTAGGTTTAGCCACAGTGTAGAATTTCAAGTACCACCCTATTGGAAATTAGGAATCAGGTTTTGGATTAGCGTTAGTGTTAGCATTGGTGAGCATGATAAGGAAGGAATTCACATTCCA
>NW_022928337.1:0-265 GCF_012274545.1 Fukomys damarensis | reverse complement strand
TGGGAAACTTTAACGGTGCTGCCAACTTTGGAAAAAGTCATCCCAATTTACTGTGCTGAGTTGCCATTGTACAGAAATGGACAGCCATATTGGTCTAGAAATGTTAATTTTTTTATTTTTTTTCCATGTGTACAGGGATAAACATCATACTAAATATGTAAGGTCACATCTACGTGAGTTTGATTACAGAAGTTAATAAAGCATTCTCTAAATAATGAAAAAAAGAATAAGATAAGACTTTAAGAGCAAGAAGCAATTTAAATAT
>NW_022928336.1:0-712 GCF_012274545.1 Fukomys damarensis | reverse complement strand
ACCAATAAACAATGGGAAAAAAACCCAAAGCCACAGCTGTGTGATTTTATTTGAACCATGCACCGTTTTGCCTTTCGTGATTTATGTGATTGGTATTTTACACTAAGCATGCATGTTTGTAATTCTATGTGCCAAAGAGCAAACCACTGTATTTACTCTTAGTCAGTAAGGCTTATAATAAGAAGATACAAGAAGTCATAATGTAAAATGTCTACTCATTTCCAATTTAACCTTCTTTGCATCTCCTCCATTTTTCTATTTGAAAAGGCACAAAATTTTATTACTTTGAGCTAAGGATAATTATATTTGTAACATGCTGTGTTTCCAAAAGAGACTATTTCAAAGACATAAACTGATGCCGAGGGCTCTCTTAAGTGCTTACTCTAGTTCAATCTCATGAAAGCACCATGTACGTCTTTATAACATGTATAAGTACAGATGCACCATTTGCAGAGCCGGGACTAAGCAGAGTGTCATGAATGCTAGAAAAATCACTACACCACTGGAGCTACACCCCCAGGACCTACTGTTATTTATTCAACTGATATGACATCTTGAGAAAGCTGCAGGTCATTAGTTTAAGCTTCAAAAGAAAGTTCCAGAATCATTGACTCAAAATTTCATTGCTTTTACTGATTCAAATCAAAGGCTCAATGAAGTCCTATTGAAATATGATAACAGATTAAAATTACGTATTTATTTATTTATTTAT
>NW_022928335.1:0-1419 GCF_012274545.1 Fukomys damarensis | reverse complement strand
TGAACACGTGCCAGCCACTCTTATGCATATTCTGTGTACACAATTTAAACTCATATCAACCCTTTGAAGTTAAGTCTTATTTTACCCATGTGCTACAGATGAAGAAAGTAATTTAAGAGTCAACCCTATAGGCTGACCTCCCAGAAAAAAGAGCTAGCTTATTACAAAGTTGCATGGAAACCAAGAAGAAAGCAGGGCTTGCCCAGAAGTCTTGCCAGTAAATAGCTGAAATGAGATTTGAACCAGACAGTCTGAGTCATTTTACTCAAGGGAAGGGGACTTTCTCAAGCACAAAGGTTGAGGAAAGGGACCCTGCAACTTTTTGTCCTCCAGCTTCTTGATGTTGCAGACAGAATAGCTGTTGCCAACCTCAAGTACCAGTGCTGATTTGAAAGGAGAGGGCTGGGTGCAAAATGATACCCCATCATGCTGCTATTGTATTTCAAGCACTGATCACACCAAGGAAAAGTCTGGAGTTTCCCAGTTGTGCACCTTCAGAGCTCCTCAGCCTAAGTGATAAGGATTTCTTGCCTGAAGTTGGCATACAGGTTGAGAGATTGCTATGTTCTGTCTCAGACTAAGTAACTGGAGACTCACAATCTATTTGTTTTCCTATCTCAATTAATATGTCTCAGTGAATACTGCTCCAAGACCTTCACCATTTGCCATTATCTGCTTGGCAAACCAAAGCACAGAGAAGCACTTGCTAAGGTCAAATCATCACATAGCCAGCAAGTGGTTGAAATGAGATTAAAATTCATTCTGAGTCTAAGATATACTCTCTTGTGCATAATCTTTAGTGAGCAGGCAGGCTTTTGTTCCTATGTCTTTGCAGTTCTCCATAATGTGTAGCACAGAGACTTGCACACACATTGTCATTAGATGCCTGAATGACTGTAAGAGTGATATGAAACAACAAAGAAAGGAGACAGAACTGATTTATTTGGAAGTCATTTATACAGCTCTCCCAGAAGAGGCTCTACAAACAAGATACAAATGCTTTACATTTAAATGCTAAAGTATCCTAAAGTTGAACTCAGTTAATAATTGTTATTGCATCTGTCAGTTAAATGAAAGACCCAATTAATGATGAATCCTGTTTTTCAGTCAAGAGGAAATGATCCTTTAATATAGGGCTTAAGAGAGTAAATAATCAATGTTAAATCGTACAGTAGACTTAGAGTCTTAACAGGTAAAGCAAGAGATAAAGGTAAATGTGGAGTAGCTGGCATAAGACCCACTAATTGGTTCTTGAGTAGACTTAGGAGGAAGAACAGGATGTGGATAGAGGAAGAGAAAGAACTGCCTATAATAAAAATCACAGATGAAAAAATAATCACAGAAGGTTTGATGAACTAATGAGGAAGAATCATGATCTAAATTAGGGAGAGTCATGTTGAAAACAGAGAAATTAGAAAA
>NW_022928334.1:0-1134 GCF_012274545.1 Fukomys damarensis | reverse complement strand
AGACAGACAGACAGACAGACAGACAGTGCTGAGTATTCTACTCTGAGATGAGAGAACTCATTTCCTACTATATGATTTGGTTCCCTCAAGTGGACAGTTCCAGGCCAGAGCAGAGTGTCCTTGAAGTCCCTTCCTCTCTGAGGCTCAGTTTCTCCTCTGTAAAGTGGGCATTGTAACACCGAAGTTATGGGCTGCTGGGAGGGAGGCATGATGGAATTTGTCCTTGCTGGTGGTACAAGGTGCATCTAGCACATGCCCGGTGCTGCCCATGTGCGATGTCCAGACCTCCTAGGAAGCTCCAGCTCTCCAGTTCTCTCCAGTTCCTAGCTGAGGTACCTGGGCACATCATTTGGCCTCAGCTAGAAGGAGTGTAAATTGGTACAACCACCATGAAGATTCTTCATATTTTAAAATGGGGATAATGATTGTATATATAGATGGAGCATCTACAACTGAAATCCAAAATCTGAAATGCTCCAAAATCCAAAACTATTTCAGTTGCAAACATGATGCCAGAAGGGGAAAATCCACGCTTGAACTCATGTGACAAGTGGTAGATGAAACGCAGGTGCATAAAATAAAAATATTGTATAAAATTATTTTCAGGCTATATGAATAAGATTTACAACCTGCCTCTTGAGATATCTCATTATGTATATGCAAATATTCCAAAGTCCAAAACGCTTCTCATCCCAACATTTCAGACAAGAGATGCTCAGTCTCTTCTATGGGGTGTGTTTTAGGGATTAAAGGAGAGAATATGAGCAAAACCCTTAAGCTCCCTGCGTCCTGAGCATTTCCTGAGTGCATTGTGGCCAGCACGGGACTGGGCTTTGGGAACACAATGGGTTCTGTGCCCACAGGGCCCTGGTCTGCCAGAGCTGACAGTGAGACATCACACAAACCAGCACAGACCCATGTGAAGTCACACACAGCTGCAGGAAGCACTTCCACTGTTTTCTACAGAGGTTTTAAGTAGAAAAGGAATGAGGGTCCTGGCTCATAACAAGTAGTCAATAAATAATAGATGCCTTTGTTATTATTACCAGTAACCAGTCAATGTAGCTTTGTTAGCTCTCAGTTTACAGATGGGCAAAAAGAAGCTCACAACAGTTAAATACTGGGGAAAAGGGC
>NW_022928333.1:0-208 GCF_012274545.1 Fukomys damarensis | reverse complement strand
TTAAGTAATTAGTGTAAGGATAGTGAGGGTTCAGTTGGAGCTTGTAGACAGCACATGTTTTTAATCCCCTCCTTCTGCATCTTTCTTGTAACTGGTGAATTTAGACCATTTCTATTTAATGTAATCACTGCTATATTAAGGCTTCAGTTTGTCATCTTAGTTCTTGTTTTGTGTGTTCTTTTTCTTTTTGCCTTTCTATTGGTTATTT
>NW_022928332.1:0-212 GCF_012274545.1 Fukomys damarensis | reverse complement strand
GAGAGCGAGGAAGAGGAGAAAGGGAGGAGCACAATTCACAATGGTTCTTACTTTTTTAAAAAGGTAATTATCTGAGGTGATAGATAAGTGAGTTTGCATAATTTTATTACTCTGTCCTGTATATCATATAAGTATAAAGATTTTACTTTTCTATTTTAAAAAGTATAAAAAGAATGAACTTGGATGTCTCCCTTATACCATACACAAAACTA
>NW_022928331.1:0-268 GCF_012274545.1 Fukomys damarensis | reverse complement strand
TTATAGAAACTAAGCTACTATAGTCATTCATATCGGTACTATGGTAGAGTGACTGAGTCATTATTCTATATTAGGTGTCATTTTTCTCAAAGGGTACGATTAGGAAGAAACTACTATGTGAATATCACAGTGATCCAGTCAGGATTCATGCAGGAAAGCGGAAAGGCATTTCTTTAAACAGAAAGAATTTGATAACAGGAATTGGTTGAACAAACATTGGTGAATAATAAATATGAAGATGAGAAAGCAGACAGTTTCAGAGTCCCTC
>NW_022928330.1:0-319 GCF_012274545.1 Fukomys damarensis | reverse complement strand
AAAGGGGACAGGAATTTGGAGGAGAGATCTGAGGAATGGAGGGAGCCAACTGTGAGAGCTTGGGGGCAAGATAGGGTAAAAGAAGGAAATGCAGAAAGGGACCCCTCTGAGAAGCAGGCAGCAGGGAAAGGAGTTCTCTTTCAGAAACTACAGGAAAGGCTACCCAAGATATTGGACCTTACCAAGCAGAGGACTGTGTCAAGGGATGCAAGAAGGCCTGAGTAAGAGCACTTTCTTTGGAGGAAAGGCCACCCACGCAGAGAATGACCCATCCCATAGGATTCCACTCAAGCACCCTTTAGAGTGTGAACACCAGAAA
>NW_022928329.1:0-442 GCF_012274545.1 Fukomys damarensis | reverse complement strand
TTCATGTTAAAATCAGGAACAAGACAAGGATGCCAACTATCACCACTTCTCTTCCATATAGTTGTGGAAACATTAGCCACAGCAATTAGACAAGAGAAAGAAGTTAAAGCAACAAAGATAGGAAAGGAAGAAGTTAAACTGTCATTATTTGCTGATGATATGATACTCTAAATTGAAGATCCAAAAAACTCCACCAAAAAACTTCTAGACTTAATTGACAGATTCAGTAAAGTATCTGGATACAAGGTGAATACCCAAAAATCAATAGCCTTTCTATACACAAATAACAGAAAGACAGAAGGAGAAATAAGGGAAAAAATTCCTTTTACAATAGCATCCAAAAAAAGAAAGTATGTAGGAATCAATCTAACAAAAGAAAAAAAGATCTCTATACTGAAAACTACAGCACTCTGAAAAAAGAAATCGAAGAGGATATAAAAAA
>NW_022928328.1:0-423 GCF_012274545.1 Fukomys damarensis | reverse complement strand
AGTGGCACACACCTCTAAGCCCAGCACTTGTGGAGGCTCAGTGAGGAGGCTCACAAGGTTAAGCCCAGCCTGGGAAAGTTAGCAAGACACTGTCTCAGAAAAATAGCTTTAGTAAAGGGTTGGAGATACAGTTCAGTGGAAGAGCAGTCCTGAATTTGATCCCCCTGTACTACTGTTGATAGCTAAGTCAATTAGATTATCTTGTAGGCAGTTAGACTGGGCCACACTCAAGGCGCCAGCCTTCAAGTAGCCAGCCCGCAAGGAGCCAACACAGCAAGGAGGAGACAACATGCAGAACAATGAAGGCACATTTCCTGGCTCACATTATAAAATGGAAAAGAAGTACTACTTCCCCTAGACATAGATCACAGTGATTGATATTCTAAATGGAAAATTCCATGTATGTGACTTGTTTTCCCATTC
>NW_022928327.1:0-215 GCF_012274545.1 Fukomys damarensis | reverse complement strand
AAGATTGTTAATTCTCAAGTGGACAATTTATTCTTTTGTTTCTAACTGTTCATGTACATCTCTGTAACTTTCATTTAATAATTACTAGAGAGTATGACACATATCTTATAATTATTTTTGAGTGTTCTAAGTGTTATATTTCTGATGAACACGTACTAATTTTCACATATAAAATGCTAACCTTAAATTTAATAATTGAATGAAAAGAGATGTAT
>NW_022928326.1:0-234 GCF_012274545.1 Fukomys damarensis | reverse complement strand
CTCCCCCATCTCCCCAGAACTTTTGCTTGATGCTGTTCGTGACATGAGCCCAGGGCCAGCCCAGCCTCAAGGGAAGAGGGAACAGACTTCCTTCTGGTAGCAGTGTGAGATCTGTTGCAGAGCAGCCTGGCCTAGGAGATGAAGCCACATCTCTGCGGCTGCTGCAGTCTGCCACACTAACTGCACAGAGGCTGGTAGCCCTGTGTTTTCTGTCCTGTGAGGTGTTGGTTCTCC
>NW_022928325.1:0-389 GCF_012274545.1 Fukomys damarensis | reverse complement strand
AAAAACCAACATCCAACATCATACTAACTGGTCAAAAACTGAAAACCTTCGCACTAAAATCAGAGTGAGCTAAAATAAACAATCTAAATCTGCATCTCAAAGTTCTAGAAAAAGAAGAGCAAGAAAAACCCAAAGCTCCTATAAGGAAGGGCATTATAAAGATCAGAGCAGAAATCAGATGCAATGGAGACTAAGAGAAAGATACAAAAAAACAATGAATTAAAGAGTTGGTTTTTCAAAAGAATAAGTAAAATTAATAAACACTTAGCCAACCATATCAAAAAAGTAAAGAAAAGTCTCAAATCCACACAATTAGGAATAAGAAAGGTGAAGTCACAACAGATCCAGCAGAAATCCAGAGGATCATCAATACCTACTGCAAGAACCTG
>NW_022928324.1:0-200 GCF_012274545.1 Fukomys damarensis | reverse complement strand
TCAAAAGGAAACTAATTTCCACTTCCCTCATTATTTATCTTTCCAATTTAAATTTAAGGTTTTTAAGTTCGGTCTGGATTTTCTGTCAGGACTTGAATAAATAAATTCAAAGGCGTCAAAAGAAGATATCTGCATAAATGTTCAGATCTGGCTATATTTTCAATTTCTAAGTTTTTTGTGAAATAGTCCAAATGATCTGT
>NW_022928323.1:0-756 GCF_012274545.1 Fukomys damarensis | reverse complement strand
CCCCCCCCATCACCATCTAGCCCTTAGGAGAATGTACTCCCTGTGGTTCTCCAAAGCCTACAGAGTCTCAGTAGGAAAGAAACCTGCACGGTCACCCTCCCTCTTTTGTACCTCAGGACAAAACATTATGAAATCTCTGATCGCAGACAGACAGACAGGTCCTGGTGTACCTCATGCTCAGCCCGGAGTGACTGCTCTGGGAATGCCACATCCAGGTCACATCTCCTTACCGGGGGAGTAACTCTGCCCTCTACCCCCAAATTCTCTCAGATGCACCTCACTATGATAAGGCTTGGAAATGTAGGGTTCCACCCTTGTAAGTCAAAGGAACTGAGTCTGATTTAAGCAGTGGGTATATGCCCTGTGTCTTCGCCATGTGTCTCCAAGACTAGGGCTCAGCTCTGAGCCTTCTCTGCTCTCTGGAGTACCCACCCTAACCATACTCACTTTTGTGAACAGGTAGCCGTGCATAGGCTATGTCCATTCCCATGGCAACAAAAGCCACCAGAACCAAGACTGTGCTTATCTGCATTTTGGCCTCTGCTGTGTTGTGTACTCAGAACAATTTATACCCCTAGTGTTTCCAGAAAGAAGGGTGGAGCAGGAGGCAGGAGAACAGCAAGAAAATGAGAACAAGCTTCCCAGGGACACTCCCCAGATTCCTTTATTCTATTTCCCAACCGGTTTGTCTCTTAGCATAGTTTTATTTCTCGGCAGATGCAAATGCAAATTTGAATACTATGAGATAGTATTCAA
>NW_022928322.1:0-276 GCF_012274545.1 Fukomys damarensis | reverse complement strand
CATCGTGAAGGCCTCTTGGCTGTTCACGCTCCAGGAGTAAAAGTGAGACACAAGTCTTACACTGACTAAATAATAAAATGTATCTTTACAATGAGTCGAGGGCCAGAATTTAGCTCCGTGGTTCTGCCACCTGCCTCGCAAGCACAAGGACCCGAGTTTGATCCCTGGTACAAAAATAAATAAATAGGGCTGGGGATTTAGCTCATTGGTTCTGCTGCTTGCCTCGCAAGAGCAAGGATCTGAGTTCGATTCCCAGTACCAATCAATCAATCAATC
>NW_022928321.1:0-548 GCF_012274545.1 Fukomys damarensis | reverse complement strand
GCTTTCGCTTTAAACGGCTAAGCGCCGAGAGATGCTTTTTCCCAAGAAAAACTGCACTTTAAACCGCAGAAGCACTCTGCAAAGTGCGTGTGGGTTCCAACGTCGCACTGAACCTATCCCCAAGTATACAGAGTTCTGGAGGCTTGTGTGCACTCAGAGCTGCTAGGCACTCTCTTATGCCTGAAGGGCTTCTCTGCTAAAAGTGCCTCACAGCAGTGTTTCAATCTCTGCCAGGCAGAGACCTACAAACAAAAAGGAATACAGTTGTACTCCACAGAAGAGATGCACTTCACTGGTAAACTCACAGAGTTGCAGCACCTTTGTCTGCGGAGTACTTCACATTCATGAAACTGACCGCTTTCACTTTAAATGGCTAAGCGGCGAGAGAAGGATTTTCCCGGGGAAAATGGCACTTTAAACTGCAGAAGCCCTCTGCAAAGTGCGTTTGGGATCTAACGTCACACTGAGCCTATCCCCATGTATAAACAGTTCTGGAGGCTTGTGTGCACTCAGAGCTGCTAGGCACTCTCTTAGGGCTGAAGGGCTTC
>NW_022928320.1:0-308 GCF_012274545.1 Fukomys damarensis | reverse complement strand
TTAACGGCTTTTCTAGTAAAGTGCCTCACAACAGTGTATCAATCTCTGCCAGTCAGAGACCTAAAAACAAAAAGAAATATCGTTGCACTCCATATAAGGTGGGGACTTCACTGGTAAACTCACAGCATTGCACTACCTTTCTCTGTGGAGTACTTAATATTCTGAAAACGAACCGCTTTTGTTTCAAAGGGCTAAGCGGTGCAAGATTCTGTTTCACGGGAAAACTGTAGTTTAAACCGCAGAAACACTCTGCAATGTGTGTTTGTGTTCTAACTTCAAACTGAACCTATCCCCAAGTACACAGAGTG
>NW_022928319.1:0-205 GCF_012274545.1 Fukomys damarensis | reverse complement strand
TTCTTAGCTATCAGCTGAATTACTTTAAATTTATTTCTAGTGATAAATAATATGATGAACACCGTGTTATTTTCCCAAGCCATTATTCAGATATAATAAAATTCTACTGAGTGTGGAACAGAATCCTCTGGGCTCTATGAGATATAAGTCATTCGAGTTACATCATAAAAATGGAGGACTTTTGAAGGTGATAATTCATTTTTTA
>NW_022928318.1:0-240 GCF_012274545.1 Fukomys damarensis | reverse complement strand
TTCACCAAGACCAATGTGATCCAGCAATATTTCTGTGATATTCCTCAGATATTGGGTATTTCTTCCTCAGACGTCCAGTACTCAGAATATGTTATCCTTGTTTTATGTGTTTCCATTGTCTTAATATGTCATGTCTTTATATTTATTTCATACATTAATATGTTTTCTACTGTACTAAAGTTCCAGTCAGTGGAAGCCCGTAACAAAGCCATATCCACCTGTACCCCGCAGCTGGCCATT
>NW_022928317.1:0-254 GCF_012274545.1 Fukomys damarensis | reverse complement strand
GGGGGTCTCTTCAGGTGTCTGCCTGCCTGAGATCATTCAGCGGGTGCATGACCTCCCGGACTGTGCAACAACACAGCCAGCAAGGACCAAAAGAATCAAGAGGGAGTCTCTTCACCTGCCTTTCGGCCTGAGATTACCCGGTGGGTAAGCGACCTCCCACACTGGGCGACAAGAGACCCAGCAAGGACCCCAAGACCCCGGAGAGGGTTTCTTCAGCTGTCTGCCAGCCTGAGATCACCCGGCAAGCGCGTGAC
>NW_022928316.1:0-221 GCF_012274545.1 Fukomys damarensis | reverse complement strand
AAATTGATATTTTAATTTTTTGTTTTTGTGAGACAGAGTCTCACTATGTAGTCAAGTTTGACCTGGAACTCACTCTGTAGCTCAGGCAGGTCTCGTACTCACAGTTCTCCTCCTGCCTCAGCCTCCCGAGTGCTGGGATTACAGGAGTGTGCCACCATGCCTGGCTAATATTTACACATGTATGTCTGACTTATTTCACTTAAGAGTATGGTCTCAAGGTG
>NW_022928315.1:0-294 GCF_012274545.1 Fukomys damarensis | reverse complement strand
TAACTGACCTTCAGTGACTTCAGACTCAGTGTGAGATGGAAAGACAACAGCTTTACAGAGGCTCTAACTCCAGATAATGCATGTGGTCTAATTGTTTTAATAATCTTTTATTTTACATCAGTCCTGGTCATTCTCCTTTTCTGATTGTACCTAACACAAAGCCTAAGGAAAAAGAGCTAAGGAAATGGCTTCCTCTGGCACCCTAGGTAACTACACTTAAAATCGGGCTGTAAGCATCTTAAGATGAAACTGATAGTTTTCATTGTTGTGGGGCAAATCCACAACACTGGACAA
>NW_022928314.1:0-211 GCF_012274545.1 Fukomys damarensis | reverse complement strand
ATGGATTCAGCCAACATTACAATGAAACTTGGAAAAGTGAGGGTCAGGACAGAGGTTCCAGGACAAGAGTGAGAAAGAACCATGGTTTCATATTTCAGAGTTGAAAGTATGCCCAAGACTGAAAAATCAAAAGTAGCAATGCAGGCATATAGCTTAGAGGAAACACACACACAAACACACACACACACACACACACACACACACACACACA
>NW_022928313.1:0-306 GCF_012274545.1 Fukomys damarensis | reverse complement strand
TCACAAGGGCAAGGTCTCCAGTTGGCTCCCTGATACCTAAAAATGAATGAATTAATTTAAAAATATCCAACTAAATCAAACATAATGGCATGTGCCTGTAATCTCAGCATTCTATTAAGAAGAGGCAGGAGGATCACCAATAAGAGTGTAGCCTGGGTATTTATTGAGAAAGCTGTCTCAAAAATAAAATGAGAGCCGTTGATGTAGCTCAGTGGCTCCACTGCGTGACTCACAAGCACAAGCTCCCGAGTTGCAACCCTGCTATGGAAAATAAAAGAGAAGAAGAAGAAAAAAGAAATAAATAAA
>NW_022928312.1:0-528 GCF_012274545.1 Fukomys damarensis | reverse complement strand
TGAGATGATCATATGATTTTTGTCCTTGACTCTGTTAATACAGTGTATTACATTTATTGATTTACATATTTTGAACTATCCCTGAATCTCTGGAATAAATCTGACTTGGTCAGGGTGTATGATCTTCTCAATGACCCTCTATATTCTGTTTGTCAGTATCTCATTGAGGATTTTTGAATCTATATTCATTAAGGAGATTGGCCTATAGTTCTTTTTTTTTGGTTGGGTCTTCCCCTCGTTGGGGAATCAAAGTAACACTTGCTTCCAGGAATGAATTTGAAAGTATTGCTTTCCTTTCAATTTCCTTGACAAGTTTAAAGAGTGGTGGCAGTAGTTTTTCTCTAAATGTCTTGTAGAATTCAGCAGTGAACCTGGTTCTTTTCTTAATTGGTAAACTTTTGTTACATTTTCAATTTCACTGATTGTAATTGGGGAGTTTAGAATTTTTTTTAACTCTTCATTTATCTTTGGTAATTCATAAGTATCAAGAAATCTGTCCATTTCTTCTGTGTTTTCCATTTTATTAGA
>NW_022928311.1:0-219 GCF_012274545.1 Fukomys damarensis | reverse complement strand
GATTATGTTAAATGTTCATATTTAGTAGAACTGAAACATTGAGATTTTGTGTTCCAATTGATGAACACAGAATAGCCCTCTATAAAACCCTTTTCGTTCATTCCTATTATTAAAAAATATTTTCTATAAAATTCTTGTTCATTTAAAAGTGGTTGCTCTTAGAAAACTGACAAGACTTTAGATATTATTGTAAAGAATATTTTAAGCTTGCTTGCCTTT
>NW_022928310.1:0-227 GCF_012274545.1 Fukomys damarensis | reverse complement strand
CAGTGAAGCTATAAACTTTACTCTTGCCATTTTTATTTAAATCCCATAGGGAATAGTCTCCTTATAAAGAGACGTGATTTTTCTCATTTATTTAGTAAGTTAAAGAGTAGGTCTCAAAAATATATCAAGGCTATTTCTTAAGAGTAAATTTTCTTTCCTTGTACTTTCTTTCTTTGTATATTTGGCTGAACTAATAGAATATATGAACAACAAAAGAGAACACCAAA
>NW_022928309.1:0-333 GCF_012274545.1 Fukomys damarensis | reverse complement strand
TCCTTCTTTGTAGCTCAATATTTTATTCTCATCTGGAGCAAGGAACAAAACACCTCATCATAAAGTCTGGAGGTTTTTCTGCCTTTTGAATTCTAGCCTTTGTGTTTAAACACTAAAGATTCTGGTTGAATGAATTAGTTCAATTTCAAATCCCAAAAGTAAAAATAAAAGCATATTCGTATAAGCTGATTTAAGTTTTAAAGATTTGCAAGATTAACAAGAATGGGTGACTAGAAATTTAAAGAAACAGCTTAAAAGGTCAGGCCCTGCTATGAATTACAAGACCCTATGCCAGCTTCTCTCTACTGCAGGCCTGGCTCCCATCTGGGACCT
>NW_022928308.1:0-659 GCF_012274545.1 Fukomys damarensis | reverse complement strand
TATGTATATATGTAAGAAACAGCCAGGGGAGTTGGCTTCTGAATAGCACCATAAAGACAAAGGCTGCCTTTCCTGACACCAGTCCAGACACCCAGATATTCAGGACAGACCAGTGCTCTCCTCATCCCAGGGAATCAGCTGTTAACCTTTACAATCTCCCTCCCAGCATAATCCCAACCACTATCTGCATCCTCTCATGGTAGATAAAATGGAACAGAAATCTGGGCACATCTTTTTTCAACATTTGTCAATCCACAGGCTACAGAAGCACCGACTTAATAATAACAGGGAAATAGTTTTATTCTTTCTGTACCATGGCTCACATAAATAGCATCAGATATTACATAATAACAGGACACTAAAATCACATATCCATTCGGGGATAAAAAGAATAGACAGAAGATAAAAGATGTAGCCAGGGAGCAAAAAAGAATAGTTTCACTGATAGAGGCTCATGACAGCCACATTGTCAAAATATTTTTTAATCTAAAGGAACAGATGGAATAATAGACAGAAACGCTGTTCTTTTTATGTGAAACAAAAGAAAGATTTAAATTTGGATTAACATAGTTTTAGGGTTTCTAAAACAGTTAAAGGCATCAGTAATGAGATCAAGGATTACTGATAGAGAAGAGTCATGGGCAAATTTGACCATTATA
>NW_022928307.1:0-515 GCF_012274545.1 Fukomys damarensis | reverse complement strand
TTGAATTTTGTCAAGTGCTTTTCTGCATCTATTGAGAGGATCATGGGGTTTTTGTCCTTGACTTTGTTAATACAGTGTATTATATTTATTGACTTATGTACATTGAACCTTCCTTGCATCCCTAGAATAAATTCGACTTGGTCAGGATGTATGATCTTCTTGATGATCCTCTGTATTCTGTTTTCTACTATCTTGTTAAGGATTTTTGCATCTATATTCATTAAGGAGATTGGCCTGTAGTTCTCTTTTTTAGTTGCATCTTTCCCTGGTTTGGGAATCAAAGTGATACTTGCTTCCAGGAATGAATTTGGAAGTATTGCTTCCCTTTCAATTTCATTGAAAAGTTTGAAGAGTAACGGCAGTAGTTCTTCTCTAAATGTCTTGTAAAATTCAGTAGTGAATCCATCAGGACCTGGGCTTTTCTTTGTTAGTAAGTTTTTAATTACCTTTTTGATTTCACTGATTGTGATTGGGGTGTTTAAAATGTTTTTATCTTCTTCGTTCAACTTTGGTAA
>NW_022928306.1:4957-13676 GCF_012274545.1 Fukomys damarensis | reverse complement strand
TGATCGCAGACAGGCAGGCAGGCAGGCAGCTGAAAAAAAGGGGAAGTGACTTTTTAAAAGATGGGATGTACCGTGGTTTCCAAGGAGCTGAACATTGCAGTCTAGATATAATGGGTAGTGATGGGCTAGCCAATAGGGTTAGAGCTAGATTTTCGAGATGGAATAGACTCCCCATTTTACTCCCTGTGTGTTGCACTGTGATTGAGATTGAGGGTTGGTGTTATTTAGACGTTCAATATTAGGAATGATGTAGGAATATCAGTACCTCCTCTAAGGTCAGGGTTTGCGTTGGGGTTAGGGTTAGGATTAGGGTTTGTGATAGCCTTGGAATTTCTCTACCTGGGCATTGCGGGTGTGGATGTCTTGTTAGTATCAGCATGAGATTTGGCCTTAGGGTTAGCCACAGAGCAGGATTTCAAGTACTGCCCTATGGAAATTAAGGTATCAGGTTGTGGGTTAGGGATAGGGTTAGGACTGGTGAGCGTGATCAGGATGCAATTCACATTCCAGATAACGTGCATGTGATAAAGAAGTTGAGGGCAGTGACTTTTTAAAAGATGGGATGTACTGCCAGTTTCCAAGGAGCTGAGCATTGCGGTCCCCATAGAATTGATATTGATTGGCTAGCCATTAGGGTTAGAGCTAGATTTAGGAGATGGAATAGGCTCCCCATTTCACTCCCTGTGTGTTGCGCTGTGTGTTTGAGGGTGAGAATTACTGTTAATTAGATATTCAATTTTAGGAATGATGTAGGAATATTAGTATCTCCTCTAGGGTCAGGGTTAGGATTAGGTTTAGGGTTAGAGTTAGGGTTTGTGATAGCCTTGGAATTTCTCTATCTGTGTTTGTGGATGTGGGTTTCATAGTTAGTATCAGCATGAGATTTCACCCTAGGAGTAGCCACAATCCAGGATTTCAAGTACCACCCTATGAGAATTTAGGAATCAGGTTTTGGGTTCGGGTTCGGGTTAGGATTAGTGAGCATGATAGTGCATGTATTAACGTACTAGATAATATGCATGTGAGAAAAAAGGAGAGGGCAGGGACATTTTTGAATTTGCGATGTACTGCATGTATCACAGGACCTGAACATTGCAGTTTGGATATAATGAGTAGAGATTGCGTAGTGTGTAGGGTTAGAGCTATATTTAGGAGATTGTATAGGCTCCCCATTTCACTACCTCTGTAGTGTACTGTGTTTTTGGGGGTGAGGGTTATTGTTAAGTAGATGTTAAGCTTTAGGAATGATATGGGAATATAAGAACCTCCTCGAGGGCCAAAGTTAGTGTTAGGGTGAGGGTTATGATTCGGGTGAGTGATAGCCTTAGAATTTCTCTACCTGGGTATTGGGGTGTGGATTTCATAGGTAGTATACACATGAGATTTGACTTTGGGTTAGCAACAGGGAAGGATATCAAGTACCACCCTCTGGGAACTTAGGCATCAGGTTGTTAGGGTTTGGGTTAGGATTGGTGAGTGTGATATGGATGGAATTCACATGCCAGTTAATTTGCATGTGATAAAGAAGGTGCGGGCAGTGACTTTTTAAAAGAAGGGATGTACTGTAGTTTCCAAAGAGCTGAACCTTGTGGTCTCCATAGAATTGGTAGTGATTGGCTAGCCAGTTAGGTTAGAGCTATATTTAGGAGATGGAATAGGCTCCCCATTTCACTCCCTGTGTAGTGTAGTGTACTGTTGAAGGGGAGGGCTCCTGTTCAATTGATGTTCACTGTTAGCAATGGAGCAGGAATAGAAGTCCCTACTCCAGCATCAGGGTAAGGGTTAGGGTTATATTAGGATTCTAGTGAGTGATAGCCTTGGAATTTGTCTACCCGGGTATTGGGGTGTGGGTTTCCTAGTTAATATGAGCATGAGATTTCAGCTTAGGCTTAGCCACAGTAGAGGATTTCAAATACCGCCCTATGGGAATTTAGGAATCAGATTGTGGGTTAGGGTTAGGACTGGTGAGCATGATACGGAAGGCATTCACATAAAAGACAATTTGGATGTGAGAGGGAAGGTGAGGACAGTGACCTTTTTGAAAGTAGGATGCACTGTGGTTTTCCACAGACCTGATCATTCCCACCTTGATATAATGGGTGGTGATTGGCCATCAAGATAGCGTTAGAGCTAGATTTAGGGGATTGAATGGTCTCCCCATTTGACTCCCTGTGTATTGTGTTGTGTGTTTGAGGGAAAGGGTTAGTGTGCATTTAACCTTCAGTTTTAGGAAAGATGTGGGAGTCTAAGTCCCTCCTCCAGGGTCAGGGATAGGCTTAGGGTTAGTGTTAGGCTTCCAGAGAAGGACAGCCTTGGAATTTCTCTACCTGTTTGTTAGGCTGTGGATTTTCTAGTTAGTATCAGCATGAGATTTCACCTTAGGCTAAGCCACAGTGGAATATTTTAAGTACCACCCTATAGGAACAGAGGAATCAGGTTGTGGGTTAGGGTTAGGGTTAGGATTGGTGAGCATGATATGGAGGGAAATCACATTCCATGTAGTTTGAATGTGAGAGGAAAGGTGAGGGGAGTGCCTTTTTTGAAGGTGGGATATAATGCCTGTTTCCCACAAGAACATTAAGGCTTAGATATAATAGGGAGGGACTGTCCACTGAGTAGGGTTAGAGCTAGATTTAGGGGATGGAATAGGCTTGCTATTTTCCACCCTTTGTAGTGTAATGTGTGTTTGAGGGTGAGTGCTGGTGTTACTTAGACCTTCAGTGTCAGAAAGGATGTAGGAACATAACTCCCTCCTCAAGGGACCCGGTTAGTGTTAGTGTTAGGGGTTGGATTCTGGTGAGTGTTAGGATGGGAGTTTGTCTACCTGGGTATAGGGATGTGGGCTTCTGAGTTAGTAGCAGCATGAGATTTCCCCTTAGGCATAGCCACAGTGCCGAATTTCAAGTACCAACTTTGGGGATCTCAGGAATCAGGATGTGGGTTAGGGTTAGGGTTATGATTGGTGAGCACAATCCAGGAGGAATTGTCATACCAGGTAGTTGGCATGTGCCAGGGAAAGTGAGGGCGCTGTCTTTTATGAAGGTAGGATGTACTGTGTGTTTCCAAGGACCTGAACATTGCACCTTACATATAATGGGTAGTGACTGTCCAGCGAATACGGTTAGAGGTAGATGAACGGGAATGAATTGGCTCCGCATTTCACTCCCTGTATCGTGTCATTTACATTTAAGGGGGAGGGCTCCTGTTCATTTGACGTTCAGTGTTGGGAATGATATAGGAATGTAAGTCCCTCCTCCGGGGTGAGGCTTAGGGTTAGGGTTAGGATGAGGATTCCAGTGAGTGATAGCCAAGGAATTTCTGTACCTGGGTATTGGGATGCGGGTTTCCTAGTTAGAATCAGCATGAGATTTGACCTTAGGCTTAGCCACAGTGCAGGATTTCGAGGACCACCCTCTGGGAACTTAGGAATCAGGTTGGGAGTTAGGGTTAGGGTTAGGATTGCTGAGCATGATATGGAAGGAATTCACACACCAGACACTTTGAGCGTGAGAGGTAAGGTGAGGGCAGTGAGTTCTGTGAAGGTAGGATGTACTGAGGTTTTCCACGGACCTGAGCCTTGACGCCTTGATAGAATAGGTAATGATTGGCCAGCGAGTAGTGTTAGAGCTAGATTTAGGGGATGGAATGGTCATGCCACTTGAATCCATGTGTAGTATAATGTGTGTTTGAGGTTAAGGGTTCGTGTTCATTGGACCTTCCGTTGTAGGAATGATGTAGGAGTAAAAGTCCCTCCTGGAGGGTCAGGGATAGGGTTACGGTTAGGGAGAGGATTTCGGAGAAGGATAGCCTTGAAATTTCGCTACCTGGATATGGGGCTGTGGGTTTCCTAGTTAGTATCCCCAAGGGATTTCACCTGAGGCTTAACCACAGGGAAGGATTTCAAGTCCTGCCCTATGGGAACCTAGGCATCAGGGTGTGGGTTAGGGTTAGGGTTGGGATTGGTGAGGATGATACGTATGGGAAGCCAGCCATGGCCCATTGGCTTTTTGAAAGATAACATTTGTTCCTCTTTAAGGACTGCACGTGTTAAACTTATTTCTGACCCTGCATGAGAGAAACTCGGATAGCCAAAGATCTGTAGGAGTCAGGTACTTCCTGTTAAAGATCTGATGTTAGCTATAGGAGTCAGGTGTTTCCTGTTGATGTGCCTTTAAAAGGCTGATGCTTGCTTGCAATAAATGTCGCCTTGATCAGACTCTTGTCTTGACGTCCTTCCTTTTTCTCTGCTCCATCTCCACCCCGCTGCTCTTTCAGGTTTGAGACACTGCTGGACAGTGCTCTGCATTGCCGGCTCGCGACAGATATGGAGGCAATTCACCTTCCAGGTAGTTTGCCTGTGCGAGGGAAGGTGACAGCAGTGCCTTTTTAGAAGGTGGGGTCGAATGTGTGTTTCTGAGACCAGCGCACGGTGGCCTCGATATAATGGGGAGTGACTGGCCAGCGAGAAGGGCTAGCACTCGATTTAGGGGACGGAATAGGCCCCCCATTTTCCTCCCTGAGTAGTGTCCTGAGTGTTGGACGATGAGTGTTGGTGTTCATTGGACGTTCAGGGTGAGGAATGATGTAGGAGTATAAGTCCCTCCTCTCGGGTCAGGGTTCCTGTTAGTGTTGGGGATAGGATTCCGGTGAGTGATAGGCTGGCAGTTTCTCTCCCTGGCTATTGGTGTGTGGGTTCCCTAGTTAGTAGCAGCATGAGATTTCGCCTTAGGCTCAGCCACAGTGCCAGATTTCAAGGACCGCCTTCTGGGAATTTAGGAATCAGGTGGTGGTTTAGGGTTAGGGTTAGGGTTGGTGAGGGTGATCCAGAAGGAATTCGCCTACTGGGTAGTTTGCGTGTCAGCGGGAAGGTGAGGGCAGTGTCTTTCACGAAGGTGGGATGCACTGTGTATTTTCAAGGACCTGAACATTTCACCGTAGTTATAATGGGTAGTGCCTGGCCAGCGAGTAGGGTTAGAGCTCGATGAAGGGGACGAGACCGGCTCCCCATTCCACTCCCTGTGTCGTGTCGTCTACATTTCAGGGGACCGGGGGCTCCTGTTCATTTGATCTTCAGTATTCAGAATGACATAGGAAGGTATGTCCCTCCTCCGGGGTCAGGCGGAGGGTGAGGGTTAGGATGAGGATTCCGGTGAGTGACAGCCTCGCAATTTCTGCACCTGGGTATTGGTGTGCGGCTTTCCTAGTGAGTATCAGCATGAGATTTCACCTTAGGCTCAGCCACAGTGGAGGAGGTCGAGGACCGCCCTCTGGGAAGGTAGGAATCAGGTGGTGGATTAGGATTAGGGTTAGGACAGGGGAGCACGACACGGAAGGAATTCACACAGCTGACAATTTGGGCGTGAGAGGTAAGGTGAGGGCCGTGACTTTTGTGAAGCTAGGATGTGCTGGGGTTTTCCCTTTGACTGGAGCCTTGCCGCCTTGATAGAATCGGGAGCGATGGGCCATCGCGTAGTGTTAGAGCTACATTTATGGGATGGAATGGATTCCCCATTTGACTCCCTGTGTAGTGTAGTGTGTGATGGAGGGTAAGGCTTCGTGTTCATTGGACCCTGAGTTTTAGGAATGATGTAGGAATGTAAGTCCCTCCTCTAGGGTCAGGGATAGGATTAGGGTTAGACGGAGGATTCCGGAGAAGGATAGCTTTGGAATTTCACTACGTGGGTATCGGGCTGTGAGTTTCCTAGTTAGTGTCAGCATGAGATATCACCTGAGGCTTATCCACAGGGGAGAATTTCAAGTGCCGCCCCATGGCAACCTAGGAATCAAGCTGTGGGTTAGGGTTAGGGTTAGGATTGGTGAGCATGACACGGAAGGAATTCACCTTCCAGGTAATTTGCCTGTGCGAGGGAAGGTGAGGGCAGCGCCTTTTTTGAAGGTGGGGTCGAATGTGTGTTTCCTGGGACTTGCACATGGAGGCCTCGATATAATGGGTAGCGACTGGCCAGCGAGGAGAGTTAGTGCTCGATTTAGGGGACGGAATAGGCCCCCTATTTTCTGCCCCGAGTAGCGTCATGAGTGTTGGACTGTGAGTGTTGGTGTTAATTGGATGTTCAGTGTGAGGAATGATGTAGGAGTATAAGTCCCTCCTCGCGGGTCAGGCTTCCTGTTCATGTTGGGGATAGGATTCCGGTGGGTGATAGGCTGGCAGTTTCTCTCCCTGGCTATTGGTGTGTGGATTTCCTTGTTAGTAGCAGCATGAGATTTCACCTTAGGCTTAGCCACAGTGCCGGATTTCAAGGACCACCTTCTGGGAACGTAGGAATCAGGTGGTGGCTTAGGGTTAGGTTTAGGGTTGGTGAGGGTGATCCAGAAGGAATTCGCCTACTGGGTAGTTTGCGTGTCAGCGGGAAGGTGAGGGTAGTGTCTTTCATGAAGGTGGGATGCACTGGGTATTTCCAAGGACCTGCACATCACACCGCAGTGCTAGTGGGTAGTGCCGGGCCAGCGAGTAGGGTGAGAGCTGGATGATGGGGACGGGACAGGCTCCCCATTCCACTCCCTGTGTCGGGTCGTCTACATTTCAGGTGGCGGAGGGCTCCTGTTCATTTGACCTTCAGTGTTCCCTTGCCTTCACCACCTGCTGCATGTGAACACCACATATTCTTAATCCAGTTGGAAGGAGGTCTTCCACATAGGGAGAAAAATGCCCACTGACAGCACTTGACCTTGTCTCTATGCACTGCATTTCCCTTCTGACCTCAACATCTATTTTGGGTGTCCAAGGTCAACTAGATGAGTGAACACCATTCTCCATGGCCCAGAGTCACCTCTGCTTGAATTATTATACCTGTGATATACATGACCTTTTCACAGTTCCTACTCCATTTCTGGATTTGTTGATTCCTGTTGAAATCATCCCAAGCCTCCTATCTTGGATTTGTTAGGGCAAATCCCACTGGCTGTGTGCCTTCTCACCCTTCCTTCCTTGCCTCTTCACAGCTCAGGGAAGCTCCAGGTTTTGCAGATCACAGTTTCCTCCTAAGCCCTCTCCACCTGTGTGTTCCTTCCTGTCCCCACTTTAAGAGACGCCCCTGCCTCTTGGGGAATTGGCATGAACCTTTCTGCCCATGACTTCTAAATCCCATCCCACTGTATTAATTTTATATTATGCTTTTCCCTGTCACCCAACTGGGAAGTGAGCTCTTCTGGGCAGGTTCTTCTTCATTTCATCCCTGTGTGCCTACAGGTTGGAAGGGGAGGAGGAGGTGAGGAGCAGAAACCAAGAAAGATAAGGAGAGTGACATAAGGATAATAAAAGATGGGTTACTGGACATGATCCTATGATTTATTGGAGGAGAATAGAAATGAGACTCGGCCATGAATTTCAGGCACTCATAAGGCATGTGAAACTTTGGGGTTTGTATTGAAGGGAGATGGCACTGACCAAGGAAAGGGAAGCCACTCTGATCACAGAATGAATGGAGCAGGAAGTTTTCCATGGCTTTCTTGGATAGGGTTTGGTATCACAATTTTAGTGGCCAAGGGTGTAGTTTCAAAAGATGTTTCTTTCTTTGTGAGACATGGACTATTGTGTAATCATGGTCAACTCATCCTCTGGGCTGTTGAATTTTTGTTTGGCTATTGTTATGTGTCATTCAAAACCTTCCACACTTGTGGGTCTGGGCTCTATCATAGAGAACACGGAGCTTAGGTGTTTGGACTGCTGAGGGGTTGCATGAGACTGGGGTAGAAAAGATGGGAGATAAGAAAAGCTCATCACATTTTCAATGAGAGATAGGCAAAGTTAACCCTACATTGTAATCTTGGCCAAAGTCTTTGTTGTATACAAAGTCTTTCATTGGTATACAAGTATGATTCATAATAATTATGATAATCCTAGGGAATTGGTAATATTAGCATATTACATCTTAATCATTTTTACTTTCCTTTTCCTTCCTAATCTTTCCATCTTTCCAAACTCAGATCGCCTTCTTATCTCCATAAAATCTACACCCACTTTTCATTTCACATTTATTTTATGTAGCTTTTAAATTATGCGTATGTTTAGTTTTTCTTAAAAGTGAAACTATTCAACATATAACCCTTTATGTGTAGTTCACTTCAATCAGCATTATAGTCTCAGGATGCTTTCATGTATCCTACAAATGAATCAAATTTATCTCTTTTTTTTGGAGACACTACAGTTTAGCACCACAGAGATGGAAGGAAGCCAGATGTGGGTGTGCATGCCTGAAATTCCAACACTAGGTAGTCTGAAGCAGGAGGATTGTCATGATTTCAAGGCTAGCCTTTGCTACCTAGTGAGTTTGAGGCTAGTCTAGCCTATACAGTGAGACCCTGTCTCAGAAAACAACAACAACAAAGAGAAGAAACAAAGAACAAAATGGAAGGAAAGAGAACAGTATATGAAACAGAAAAAAGAACAAATTAAGGAAAAAAGTAGCAAACTTGTAATAAATGTTGCAGAGGATATGGAGAAATAGGAAAACTCATATGTTGCTGGTGGAAAATGGCAGATGGTATATCCACTGTGGGAAACATTATGGCAGTTCCTGAAACGTTTAAGTAAATTATTCTTCTAGGAATATATAAAAAATTGAAATAGGTTCTCAAAGATGGAAATGCTAATTAGACAAATTTGATTATTACACATTGCACACATGTATTTTATTAAGTATTATTGTGGATCAATACTTTTAAAAAGAAAATAGGATCTAAAAACCATTTTCACAACTAC
>NW_022928306.1:0-476 GCF_012274545.1 Fukomys damarensis | reverse complement strand
ATATATATATATATATATAATTGATATAATATTGGTATATCAAGATAATTGTTAATTACTTTTGTTAATTTTAAATTTTTTTCACTGTTTATTGGTGCTTTTTTGTTGTACAGTGCATTACATTCATCAATGGGATCTTGTACCTTTACATGATGCATCTGTTCTTATTTTACATAATCTATTAATTCTACATAATTGATATGTAATAGATACACAATCGATATATATATATATATATATATAATTGATACATTATTGGTATATCAAGATAATTGTTAATTACTTTTGTTAATTTTAAATTTTTTTCACTGTTTATTGGTGCTTTTTTGTTGTACAGTGCATTACATTCATCAATGGGATCTTGTACCTTTACATGATGCATCTTGGTTCTTATTTTTCCCCATATTCTTGCTCTCCCTTCACCCCCTCCACCCTTCCATATTTACAAAGTCGTTGTTACCATTTTTTTCCTTTTC
>NW_022928305.1:0-243 GCF_012274545.1 Fukomys damarensis | reverse complement strand
CTTCCCAGGGCTTGGGGGCAGGAAGGTGCCTGCCCAGGGCTCCCTGGGATCCCAGCACCCAGAGCACACAGTGGTGGAAGCAAGGGCCAAGGCCATCAGAGGACTCACCCCTGCCTGCAACTCTGCCCACTGCCTCTGTGGTCCCGTCTCCTCTCTGTGTGAATTTGCCAAGAAGCCAAAGTCTCTGAGCTCCGAGTTTTGCATCTTTAAACAGGAAGTTGAATCCTCTTTGCCAGGTTGCTC
>NW_022928304.1:0-206 GCF_012274545.1 Fukomys damarensis | reverse complement strand
TAACTGCTGACAATATAATTTCAGCTTGGAAGAAAATGTGTTTTTCATTAAAAAGTAATCAAAGAGATCTTTGCATAGGAGAGTTCAGTCTCCTCTGTCAGAGCTCGGCTCCTCCACTGACAGGGGCTCTGAGCGGTGTTCCGGCATCCACTGCCCCTGCCACGTGGGGGCTGGGCCCAGAGGCTACACCCAGGCTCTGGTGCTGG
>NW_022928303.1:0-200 GCF_012274545.1 Fukomys damarensis | reverse complement strand
CAGTGTATCACTGTAGCCTCAGTCCACCGATACATTTCCTATAGAATTTTTATACCAAACGTAGTTTCCAGTGATCTTTTACTAATATATATATCTTGCCATACAATAATAACATATCAAATGATGAAGAGACATATTAAAAGGTTTTTAGCCTAACAGAAATGCATGCAGACTCTAAAACACACGAACAAAAGCTCATA
>NW_022928302.1:0-581 GCF_012274545.1 Fukomys damarensis | reverse complement strand
AAAAAACAAGAACCAAGATATATCACGTAAAGGTACAAGATCCCAATGATAAATGTAACTGTACCAATAAACTTAACAGAAAAAAATGTAAATGTACCAATAAACTTAATGGTAAAAAATTGAAGGATGTTATATCATCAGTACTTCTCAAATTCTTCAATGAAATTGAAAGGGTTAGAGTGCTACCAAGTTCATTTATGGAAGCCAGAATAACTCTGATTCCAAAACCAAAGACCCATTGAAAAAAGAAAACATCTCATTAATGAATCTAGATGCAAAAATCTCCATTAAGATATTAGCAAATAGAAGGCAGCTCATCATCTAAAAGATCATACCTCATAACCAAGTAGGTTTCATCCCAGAGATGCAAGGATGGTTCAACATATACAAATCAATAAATGTAATATATTTTAGGAAGTGGGGACATTATCAGGACCTCTACTGTGGTTCCTGGCCTGTCAGTCACCACAGCTCAAAATTAATTCAAAAACAGACAGAAAGGAGACACCTAGCATGATGGTGCCAGGCAAGTCTGCAAGGGAGTAGGCACTGCTTATCTTACTAGGATAGAAGAAACTAGT
>NW_022928301.1:0-1377 GCF_012274545.1 Fukomys damarensis | reverse complement strand
AGTTATTAGCACATCAAGACTGAATAACGCTTTCTTTTGGCCTCTGCTTTTTGTGAAACCACCTATAATGTAGGAAAGATGCAGTCACTTCCTCTGCCACGCCCCATAACCTGCCTCTCCCCACCCACAATGCACTCTGACACCCTGGTCCACCTGTTTATCTGCCCCTTGGCCAGCAACTGCCTCTTTTTCCTGGCTGTCTTAGGCCTCCATATTGCTATACTTCTTCCCTTGAGTGCACTTGCAGTCCTGCAGGGCTCTCGGGTTAATTACTGCAAGGCATATTTCTACATGGACCCTTTAGGTCCTACAAGAACACCTGCTCATCAGAGACAAGTTTACTTTAGTGATTTAAAGTATGATACTGTATCTATTAGAAAAAAAGCAAATTTCCCAAGACTCTCCAGAGTCCAAAATGCACTCATATCAGGTGTATCTTTAAAACTCCTATAATTTGAAAGCTTCTGCTCTCCAAGGCATCTACCCCAACCTTCTATAAAATCTAAGACTGTGCCTGAAACCTTTTATCCCCTGCCACGTGGGAGATAGAACCAAGAACTTTGTGCGTATTAGGCAAGTGCTGTACCACAGAGCTATACCCTGAACCCAAAACTTTCACTGTAAAATAAGGACAGAGGGATTCGAGTACAGAGGTTCCTTTCAGCTCCTAACCACCACTAACCCTAGGAGCAGTGACCCGACAAGAGACCCATGCTTAATGATGAACGGATACTCAAGCAGGCCCTGTTAAGTAGCATTCCAATTTTCAAATAGGATGTGAAGTTACAATTTTTCTTTAATTACACATGGTTTTGTCATCACAACCCAGTAAATTATTTAAAAATTAGTACTGCATATGTCCTCCTTGTAGGCGATGGCAAATGGGTTTGCCTGGCAATCAGACCTAATGTCCTGCTGCTTGACAGCTGAAACAATCAGTGGGGTAAGTGCTGAGAATATTCACAACATTTAATGGCAAGCTAAATTACCATTTTTATTGTATGCAATTTCTTGAGAAAATAAATAGGTAATGTGCTAGAAGGGATAGCAGCTGAGTAATGCGTGCTTGCTCATACAACCATATACCCATTCCTGTTTGAGAGGCACAAACAAATACCCTCTCTGGTATAAATGCCCTGAAGGAAACATGTAATTTACTGTCCCTGTGGCACATTCAATTGAACACAGTACCTTCTTCAGGGGAAAAAATACAGGTAAAATATAGGTTAGCAAGCCATACACTGTAAATGTGGTTAATGTGGTTGAATATAGGTATTGCAAGTGCCAAGAGGTCTCTCAGAATTTTCCCCCTTTCACTGGAGGCAAGGCAAGCTGCTATGGATACACAGAGGGAAGGACATTGTAGCCTATAGAGGG
>NW_022928300.1:0-214 GCF_012274545.1 Fukomys damarensis | reverse complement strand
AATTCTACAGTCCACATTTGGTTAATTTTCTTCTTGATCTCTCCCGCCACCTGCTTGGGGCCCACAGGTCCTCGCCATCTCCCGCCTGCTCTGACACCATCTCCAGTGAAGAAAGTAGCAAGGCAGGCACCCTTGAAACACCCCCCATGAGACCCCCCTCCTCCCCTGCGCTCTGAGACCTCCTGATTGGGCCAGTCCTTGGATCCACTCTGCA
>NW_022928299.1:0-465 GCF_012274545.1 Fukomys damarensis | reverse complement strand
ACCGGTAAGATGACTTGGGAGCACACAATAGCCCATTGTGCCCGCCCCGTGTGTCCTCCCCTCTGCCACACCCAGCGCACGGTGTCCTGCTTCCCTGGCCCCAGGACCTGGCTCTGGCTCAGGTGCCACTCCAGCCAGGCCCACGCATGGATACTGCCAAACCCTCTGTCCCCAAGCCCCAGGCCTGGCAACGGGGCACGAGCTTGGGGACTCCCCCATCCTTGGTCCCTCAACCTAGGAGCTTCCTCTTGGTTCACGGAAGCCCCTGGTACCCCGGAAATGGCTCCCAAGGACAGCAAGCGGTGCCTTGGTCACCTTGACAGCCTCCAGGAGAGGGGCCTCTGTCAGCAGCTTCTGAGGTGGGGACGGTGTGTGTGGGAGGCAGGCTCGGCTGCATGTCAGGGAGGTGACAAGAGCTGCCTTTCTGTCCCCTATGAGCCTGTGTATTCCTGAGCGTGGGAAGAA
>NW_022928298.1:0-881 GCF_012274545.1 Fukomys damarensis | reverse complement strand
CCTGATTCTGTTGTGCGCACAACTCATACTTTGCATGATTTCAGTTCTTTTAATTTCATTGAGACTTGTTTTATGGTCATTATGGATTTAGTTTGTTTACTTGTGCTTGATAGTGATGTGTGTTCTGCTGTTGTTTGGTGGAATGCTATATAAATGCTGTATGTTGTGCTTGTTCATGTGCTTAAGTGCTGCACGTCACAGATCTTCTGTTTTATCAGTTATTGACAGTGAGGTATTACAATTTCCAGCTATTAGAATTGAACTATATAGTCTTTCTACATATAGTAATTTTATTTGTTATTACCATAGCCACTCTAGTGGCTTTTTTGGTTGTGTTGTTTACTTTTTGCATAGCATACCTTTTCTCATACTTATACTTTCAACCTATTTGGTTCTTTCAACCTAACATTGACATCAGTCATCTCTTGTAGAAAGCATATAGTTGGATCAAATTTTAAAAATATTCATTGCATTAATATCTGCCTTTTAATTGGTATATTAATTCAACTTATGTTCGATGTAAATACCACAAAGGTAGTATTTGTGTCAACATCATTTTCTATTGTTTTAAAACATTATCTTTGATTGTGTCTTCCCTTGAACTCTCTGTGACGGTGTTTTTCTCTGTTACTGTTGCACTTAGCTCTTAGGCTCCAATCATTTCCTAGCTGACTGATCTTTTTCTTAAGACTTCATTCTTTTGAGAACTTGTGTAATCTCACAACAAAAGGAAGCACAGAGTTTTCCTATATGGCCCAACCATTATTCATGTATAACCTGTACTGTTATCTACATTATCCACCAGAGTGGCACATTTCTTAAAACTGATGGGCTTACACAGGCATTTCACCCTGAAAGCCTGCAGTTTATACCAGGGTTCA
>NW_022928297.1:0-223 GCF_012274545.1 Fukomys damarensis | reverse complement strand
TTCTACCTCGAACATTGAGAATTCTTCCCTCATTGTGAAGCAGTTTTGAACTGTAGCATGGACGCTTTGGTGATGTTTTACGGATTCTGGCAAATCCCTCGTGTCCTGCAGTCGCCTTGACGGAATCACAGAGAAAGTTCCCGCCCTCACGCTCCCTGTACCCCATATCCTTACCCACCCTCCTGCTCCTGAACCCCTGAGCTCTTTATCTTCCCTGTTCTTC
>NW_022928296.1:0-422 GCF_012274545.1 Fukomys damarensis | reverse complement strand
GTAAAGGTACAAGATCCCAATAATGAATGTAACTGTACTGTATCCCTAAAATGTACCAATAAAAGAAAAAAAACTAGGTAAAACTGTGAAGTAAATGTCAATGGGAATATACTTTAAAGCTATGCTCAGCATGTCTCATATTTAAGCAGGGAGCAATAAAAATAAGTCATACCAAGGTAGCACATAAACAAATTAACTCAGCCTAGTATAATAAAAAAAATGAGAAGGTTGTTTGCCTGTCCTTTACTTATTTTCATGTCCATAGACATCTTGTAAAATTTATTTTTATAAGAGGTAGTGCTTAATGATATTAAACTGTTCAAAAGGTAACAAATATTTGAGATGTGAAGCATCCATTACAAAATTTAATACTATTTTAGTTGCTTCAGGTATTGTATAAATAAGCAAAGCAAACCTAGATG
>NW_022928295.1:0-201 GCF_012274545.1 Fukomys damarensis | reverse complement strand
CTATTCTAGGTCTCTTCTGGTTCCAAGTGAATTTTGGGATTTTTTCCCTCTAGCTCTGTGATATACACTTTTGGTATTTCAATCAGGATTGCATTGAATCTCTATAGCAATTTTGGAAGGGCCATGCCATTTCTGTCGTGGAACCAGCCAAGTGTGGACTGAACCCACTGAAACCATATACCAAATAAATTTATTTTTCTT
>NW_022928294.1:0-209 GCF_012274545.1 Fukomys damarensis | reverse complement strand
GACTACCTGATAGACTTCACTGCCACCTTTTCTTTCATCCATTCGCCTACTCAGAATCTCCAAGAAAATAAAAATGAAAGATGAAGAGGAATTTTTAGTTATTATTGTTTAGATAAATGCTATTTTCAATATCTAGGCAGAGGTGTTTTGTCGTTGGAAAAATGATTTTGATATGGTAGCTCCAAATCAACAAAATGTGTGAGAGAAGT
>NW_022928293.1:0-232 GCF_012274545.1 Fukomys damarensis | reverse complement strand
CAAAAAAAAAAAAAAAAAAAAAAAAAAGAGGATGCCAGGTCTGGAGGGTCAAGTCCAGGAAGGAGCCTGAAGCAACAAGCCTTAGTGGGAGCTCTCAGCGAACGCCTGGTGTGGGAGGGGCCTCGGTAGCCACGCCCTCCGGAGGGCTTTGTGGAGGCGGGACTTCCTGTCCCCTCTCGTCCGGAAGCACTGATCCTTGGGTGACCCCGGCTGCTGAGCGAGCGGAACGTTC
>NW_022928292.1:0-651 GCF_012274545.1 Fukomys damarensis | reverse complement strand
ATATGTAAGGTCATATTTACGTGGGTTTGATCACAGAAACTAATGAAGTATTCTCTAAATAATGAAAAAAAAAAGAATAAGATAAGAGTACAAAAGCCAGAAGCAATTTAAATGTGTTAAGACACAATTTTCATCTCCAGAATTAAGGATTATTTTATTGTTACATCATTGCCTTTTCTCTTTTACTCTCCTTTTTTGTTTTATTTTAGGATTCCCTTTTTAATGTTATGTTCATACAGAGATTTCTTTAACTGAAATACCAAATAGTTTCTCCTGTGTGAAAAGCTATAATAGTACACAGGATCCTAATGAGATAATTAATAATGTGAAATAGGAAGTAAAGGGCTAAAGGTGTAGGGAAAGTGGGAAGGGTGGGGGAAAGGTAATAAGGGAGAGGAAAAAAATGTGAGAAACTGAAAAAATGGAAATAAAGTGTTTGTAAATGGGGAGGTAAGGAGGAGGGTGAAGTGAGGGTAGGGACAAGGGGAAAAAATGAGAATCAAGACCTATTATGTAAAGGTACAGGATCCCAATTATGAATGTAACTGTATTGTTTACATAGATTGTACCAATAAAGTCAATAAAAAGAAAAGAAAAGAAAAGAAAAAGAAATAACCAGGGACTGAGAATCAGTTTCTCCATCTGTAAAAC
>NW_022928291.1:0-265 GCF_012274545.1 Fukomys damarensis | reverse complement strand
CATAGAATTAAGATATAAGCTCCTGGGATACCCTAATGTTCTAATGCTTCGGGACAAAGGAAAGAAAAACCATCCATTCATTTAATCCAGCACTTATTGAGGCCCCTTTAGTATCAGACACCAAAGTAGGAAAATGGGTAAAAAATGAAGGACACTTCTTGGTCTCTCTGAGGCATGAACAGATAGAATGCAAGATGGTTGGTATTGCAATGGATGCAGAAAACGTAGCATGGAAATGGAAGGGAGGAGAGCCATGTAGTAACTG
>NW_022928290.1:0-208 GCF_012274545.1 Fukomys damarensis | reverse complement strand
TACAATTGTGTCCCAATATTCTTGAAAGCCTCATGCAGACAGGACTGGGGAGTTTCAAAGGTGTTTGGATTAGGGATGTGAATGTGGATTAAGGATGTGATATTGAGATTAAGGGTGTGGCTAATGGAAGCTCCACCTTGAGTGAGGCAGCACCAGTCAATAGGCTTGTAGCCTGGATGGACTGCAAGGAGACAGAAAAAAGACAGGT
>NW_022928289.1:0-754 GCF_012274545.1 Fukomys damarensis | reverse complement strand
CCTGAATGGTGTAACAGGGAGACCAAGAAGGACGGCTCCGTTCTGTTTCTCCGTAGGAGCTCCAGTCTTCACTCGCACCTTGGAGTCACGTCCTGACTTCCACACAGACCCTTCAGTCCGCCATCGCAGACCCTTTGGTTTCCCGATACAGACACCCATGGCACACTACAGTGAGCTCCAGGCCTTCCACTGGATCCTTCAGATCTCTAGAATGCGGACAGCATTACGATAGCAGTGTGATTAGCTAGACTGCTGTTGGAAATGTTACGTAGGTACTGAACATGTTCATTATCCACGGAGTTTATTAATTATATATGGACCACAATATCCTACTTCAAAAATTATCGACCAGTTCTCAGATTCTTAGATGTCTACCTTTATATCTTGCAAAATCAAGTTACTGTTTCTCTGTCTTCCATGCACAGCATCTTCACCTTTAGAACTACAAATACTATGTTCCATACCCTGTGTGGAAACCTAGCTAGACCGCTAGTGTAGACTGTTATGGATAATAAGCTACCTGGAGATTGGACAAAATGTGAAATAAAGCACGTGTGGACAGCGCTGTTCACAATAGAGATGGTGTGCAGGAATGTGAGAATGCTTCTATGAATCATGGTCACCAACTACGTATTCGAAGCTGTGGTAGCAGCACAAAACATGACCCTCCGTTAGTGCTTCCCGTTTGCCGAGAAACATCGCACAACATCCACTGAACCACTTCCTGTCACCGCAGTCAGAGGAGGAGAAGAGC
>NW_022928288.1:0-3096 GCF_012274545.1 Fukomys damarensis | reverse complement strand
AGACTGCAATATGGACAAACATACCAGGTGTCTGTTACAGTAGACTTTGGGGTTATTTCCAGTTTATTACTTAATATATTGTTAATAGTCTATTTCAGCAGTCTATCTGACAAATTTCTGCACATGGGAATTTTGTTACGGAGTCATTATAAAGATTTAAAAGTCCATATTTTGTAAAGAAAATTAATATAGGTTTTTCTTTCATGTATTCTAAATTTTGCTATTCATCAAAATAGGACTTTAAATTATGAAGCATCTAATTTAACAGTGTATTTTAATGTGGTTGGAAGCAGAGGGATGGATTATGTAATAGAGTTGGAATGCTAAAGTAATACAGAATATTAAATTGTATCTGATGCTCTAAAGTTATGAGCACATAATCAGGCTCAAATACTGGAACAATTGATTTGGCTGTGGAATGCTTGACATTTTGCTATCTCTTTCATATCTTACGGTGCTTGAGTTCACGTAATGTAAGTTCAGTGGACTTCTGACTGGTTGTCACTAGTGACAGATTTCTGATTTTTAAAATATGTCATGGCTATAAATCACTAGTTTGCTAGATTGAACTGGCAATCTATTAAGGAACATGGCAGTATTTACTGTAGATAAATGCAAATTTAAAAAGGTTCTGTGTATGAAGGTTTAAATGATTTATTAGCCCTCAGTGCACACATGAATCTGAAGTTATATTATGGATCTAGAAAATTTCATTTCCTGTTCGAAGGTTCAAATTTGCATATTCATTCTATAATACTAGTATTAGATCTAAGTCAATAGAATGTATAGTTAAACTGTTTGCTATCAATGCTTAATCTTTTGAAAATATTATATGGCAAGCCTTTTTTAGTCGTGGGGCAAGTGATTGAATATATCAACATTTTGTTTGGCTGGCATGTGAAAGGAGGGAGAATTAAAGAAACAGACCATCCTCCTGAGGAGGCTTCAGAATTTGTGCTCCTGAAAGTTTCCTTTTCCTTTAGTTTGGTTTTCATTTTCTGCCAGTTAGAGATTAACCTATGTTAGTATGGCTTTCCTCTCAGTGGGAAATAATTAGTGGAAAATTTAAGCCTGTGACAAATCCACACTTCACAGAGTCACTCTAGGTTGGCCTCCAACTCTTTATCTCCACTCATCCTCCTGTCTCAGCCTCCCAAGTAGGCGGGACTGCAGGTTTCTGCCAACATATCTGGCCTACTTGTGTCTTTATTTTGAATTCTTTATCTAGTTTCTTCAAATGGCAGAACCTTGCAAAACCTTGTAAAAGTAGTGTAACATTGCCATTCATCTAGCAGCGATGGAACGGGAAGCAGAAGGTTTCCATCACATGCACGTCCTCATGTTGCTGTCTTAGAACAGCACCCAGTTTCCTCCTGCTGCCCTTCATCCTAGCATCTGGCAGCCACCAATCTGTTTATTTCCACCATTTTGCTAACTCAAGCACCTGAGCTCCCGTTAGTACAGTTTTTTAGAAATTTGTCTGGATTTTTGATCCTGTTTGTTTTGGAGTAGCATGTGTGGTATAGATGTACCCCGTTCAGCTGTTTCACTGTTGGCAGTCATCAGAGTTATTTTCATTTATTTGACTATTAACTAATAAAGCTGCTATAAATATTTGTGTACAGGTTTTGTATGAATACGACTTCATTTATCTGGGAAAAATGTCCACAGTGCATTTGCTGGACTGTAGTCTTGCATTTGTTAAAAAGGAAATTGCTAACTGTTTTCTATAGTGGTAGTGTCACTTTACATTCCTACTGTCAGCATATGAGTGATCCAGTCTCTGGATCAGTTTCGTCAGCAGTTGATGTGTCCCTGGTTTTTCATTTTAGTCTTTCTGATTAATATGTAGTGATATCTCACTGTGGTCCTAATTTCCCTAGTGGCTAATGATGTTGAATTTTTTTCATGTACTCGTCTGTGTATATGTCCTCTCCCAGAAGTATCTATTCATATCCTTTATATATTTTTATTTGGGTTCTTTTATACTGTTGAATATGAGAGTTCTTAGATATTCCTTTGTCAGATGTGTGGTTTGCAAATATTTTCTCATAGCCTGTAGTTTGTCATTTCATCCTTCTAGCAAGATTTTTGAGCCAAAATTTTTAATTTTGATAAAGCCTAATTTATCAGCTTTTCCTTTTACAGAACTTACTTTTGGTGTCAAGTCTAAGAGCTCTTTGTCTAGCTCTTAAATCCTGAAAATTTTCCTATACGTTTCTCTAACAGTTTTATAGTTTACATTTAAACCAGTGATCCATATTGAGTTAGTTTTGCTTGAGGTGTGATACTTAGTAAAGGTTCACATGTTTGTCTGTCGATGTCTGATTGTTTCAGAGCCATTTGTTGAAAAGACCATCCTTCTGTGCATTTGCCTTTTACACCTTTGTCAAAACTATTTGTGTGGTTCCCTGTTCTGTTTCATTGATTTACGTGTCTGCCCCACCACTTCCTCAGTGTTGATTACTTTAGCTATGTAGTAAGTCTTGAAATTGGAAAGGCAGATTCCTCCCACTTTATCTTTCCTTTTCATTACTATTTTTGCCACTCCAGTTCCTTTGTTTTTCTATATAAATCTTAAGGTAATATTTTCTGTATCTGCAAAAATCTTCCAAGGATTTTGATGGAAACTGTGTTGTATCGATGTGTATCAGTTTGAGGAGAGTTGTCATCCATACCATGTGAAGCGTGGCTCTCTGATTAGATCTTTGCTTTTTCATCATCATATTTTTCAGCAGCCTACTCCTATACACATTTTGTTAGTTTTGAATTTAAGTATTTTATATTTTTAAGCAATTATAAATGTTACTATGCTTTAAACTTCATTGTCTACATGTTCTTTGCTGTATGTAAAAGCATAATTGATTTTTGTGTGTCTTAGAGGAACCTATAACCTTGCTAGGAAGTCAGGTATATTTGCTAAGAAGTTTGTGTTTATATTCATGGGACATACTGGTGTCTACTTTTTTTTTGGTGCTGGGTAATGAACTCAAGGTTTTAGTTTTTTTTGGGGGGGTGTCATTGTGTTTGATGTCAGCTTCATAAAATGAAATCTCAAGTATATAATTGGTGTTTTTTAAAAAATATGTAGTAAAA
>NW_022928287.1:0-561 GCF_012274545.1 Fukomys damarensis | reverse complement strand
TTCTGACTGATTCCAGTTTTCCCTCTACCAACCTTCATTTCAGATGCAATATTTAATTCTAGTGGCTTGGAAATCTCTTTGAGTACTTCTTTTGCCTTAGATACTAATTAACACCAACTTCACTGCAACAATGCATTTCTTCAAAGGAAGAAAATAGTATTAACCAGAACAGAGAAACTGGATTAGATTTACATCTAAATAGTTGTGGAAGAATGTAAAACATAGTGTGCATAATTAAAAAAGGCTTTTTAGTAAAATAAATTCAGAAGGACATTGTCAAAGAAATGGTGGAAAGGGAAAAAGAAATATACCTTCTAACTAGAGAAACAGCATGCTGATGAAGCTGGAGTATGTAATACACTCAAGAAGAAAAGATATCTAGTGGGAAAATAGGGACAAATACTTTTAAATTGTTGGGAACTTGGTGTAGACAGAGCAGTGGAGGGAATTCTAAAACTAGAGTATTTCTGTTTTTCTTGCTCCCAGAACATTCTTTTTTATCCAAATCTATTTTTGTCAAATAGCTTGTAGCAACTATTAATTTTAACACCTGCCCTTTCA
>NW_022928286.1:0-214 GCF_012274545.1 Fukomys damarensis | reverse complement strand
CAGTTGGACGTTAGAACGCAAACGCACATTGCAGAGGGCTTCTGCGGTTTGAAGTGCAGTTCTTCCCGGGAAACAGCTTCTCTCGCCGCTTCGCAGTTTAAAGCCAAAGCGGTCAGTTTCTTGAATGTGAAGTACTCCACAGGCAAAAGTCCTGCAACTCAGTGAGTTTACCAGTGAAGTCCACCTCTTATGTGGAGTACAACTGTATTCCTTT
>NW_022928285.1:0-276 GCF_012274545.1 Fukomys damarensis | reverse complement strand
CCTGTGAAATTGATGTAGGCAGCTTCAGGTGGCTAGTGTCAATCAACATTAAATTGTATTCCATGCCAGGCATGGTGGCACATGCCTGTAATCCCAGCACTCGGGAGGCTGAGGCACGAGGATCGAGGATCTCGAAGATGGAGTTTGAGATCAGCCTGGGCTACTTAGACATTTAGTGAGACCTTGTCTAAACAAACAAAAACACCCCAAATCCCTTAAAGATATTTTAGGTCCATAAATTAGCCTAGTCTATAAGGTAAAGGGCAGAAACCTGAC
>NW_022928284.1:0-238 GCF_012274545.1 Fukomys damarensis | reverse complement strand
GGTTATAACTGATATGTATTGACTTATCCTTGTTATGACTTTTTCTTTTTGTTGGATTCTCCCATTTGCATTTAATTTTTGTCATGCCTGATGGATTCATTCTGCTGTGCTTCCTGGGGTTGTGATCCTCATTGTCTTTTCCTAGGATATTGTTTAAAATTTTGGGGGGGTGCTAGTTATGTATTCATGAAGTTCCTAGGTGCTCTTCGTCATGAAAGTATCTTATTTTTCCATCAGT
>NW_022928283.1:0-474 GCF_012274545.1 Fukomys damarensis | reverse complement strand
CAGGGGAGAATATTTTTATCAGACACACGATTTCTCTATAAAATGTATAAAGATCTAAGAAAAAAATCAGAGGACCAATATTAAAGCCTCAATTGAAAACATTCATGTGAAGTGAACAAACTTTTCTCAGAAAAAGATGTAAATACAGCAAATGAACCCAAATGTATATTCTGCATTTCTGGTTATTTCAGATATGCATGTGAAAGTACCACTGGGATGTACCTCTTCCCCAAAAGAATGGAAGCTTCCAAGTAAATGGCCAATAACCAATGGCAGTGAGTTGTGAAAAGGAAAGAAAGAACCTCTTCTCCATTTCTGAAGGGAATATAGACTCGTGAGTACAGTATGGAATTCACTATGGAGACACCTCAAAAGCATAGGATTGCAAGTTTCAATTCACCCAGCTTTTCCTCCACTGGACATCTTTGAAAAGACTTACAAGAATCAAAATACAGCACAAATAAATAAATATAT
>NW_022928282.1:0-879 GCF_012274545.1 Fukomys damarensis | reverse complement strand
TCCAGGTACTCTACTAGATGCTTTATTTTATTTACTTGCTATCGAGGTATAATGTATAGACAGTAAAGGGCTGATATTTTCTTTTCTTCTTTTTCTTTTTCTTTTGTTTGTTGGTGTGGTCATGGTACTGGAAATTGGGGCTTTGTACTGAACTGCATCCCCAGTGTGTGTTTTATTTATTTAATTTTGTTTTGGAGATAGTGTCTCGCTGAGTTACCCAGGCTCGGCTCAAACTTGTGATCCTCCTGACTCAGCTTCTCACAAGTGCTGGGATTATAGGCGTGAGCCTCCACATTTGGCCCCAGTCTGAAGTGTAATGTACAATTAATTGGATAGCCACTAGCCGTATCAAGGTATAGGGTATTTCTAGCACCCCAGAATATTCCTTGTGGCCTCCCTCTGAAAAGTGCCCTCTTCCTCCATGGTAGCCATTGTTCTGACTCTTATTGTCACAGGTTAGTATCTTCTCTTGTTCAACACTGTATTCTTTTGCTGACTTATACCTGGGATATTGGTTGTATTAATATTTCTTTTTTCTTTCAGTTGTAGAGACCATTCTTTTGTTTAAATGTGCCAAAAAATTAGAAAACCTAGGTTAAGTGGGAAAAGTTCTAAAAAGATACAAATGGCTACCATTTCTCTACTGTAAATGAACATTTGGAAGCTTCCAGTTTAGGGCTATTATTTGAAAAGTTGCTATGAATATTGCACATGGTTTCTTCAAAGTATAAATACAGCATACTTTTTTCATTGTAATTTACTATTTTTGAGTAGGTAAATATGTGCCCGTGGTTTAATAAAATGTCTAAAGAATATACTCCTAGGGGCCGGGGATTTAGCTCAGCGGTTTGGTGGCCTACCTTGCAAGCACAAGGACCC
>NW_022928281.1:0-392 GCF_012274545.1 Fukomys damarensis | reverse complement strand
TAAAGAGACAACACACAATTTAGGAAAAATAAAATTTAACCCGCTGTTCCTCAGACAAAGGACGACTATCTAGAATATATAAAAACTTTAAAAAATCAGACCCCTCAAATTTAAAGACCTAATTCAAAAATGGGCACTGAAATGAATAGACATTTCTCAGCATAGAGGCAGAAGCATCAAATAAATACATGATAAAAAATTTAACATCAATGCGAGAGATGCAAATGAAAATGATGGATTTCCATCTCAGTCTACAAAGAATGGCTGCTATCAAGAAAACATCCAGTAACAAAAGCTGGAAGGGCTGTGGGGAAAAGCAACTCTTATCTTTTGTCGGAGAGTGGGAGCGTAGACTGGTACAACCACTGTGAAAGTCAGTGTGGATATTCAGA
>NW_022928280.1:0-243 GCF_012274545.1 Fukomys damarensis | reverse complement strand
AGTGATGCCTCTGTTCCCAAATGCTTCTACTTCCAAACAATTCCGTTCACAAACAGAAGTGTGCGGCAAAATAATTGGTTCTGTTCACTAACCTGCATTGAATGGCAAGCATGACCATGGCCATGTGTCCCACACAAACAGGAATGTGGCTGTTTTTCCCAGGATCATGGAACAAATGAAGTTTCTGAATGGAGGTACCACTGTATATAATTACATTTAAGATCAGTACAAAATATAGGGACC
>NW_022928279.1:0-204 GCF_012274545.1 Fukomys damarensis | reverse complement strand
AATTAAAATAATGTCATTGTCACAGAATACATGTACATGAAGTGTTAGAAAATTTTAACCTTATATTTCCATATGTTTCAATGTTAATATTTATCTTCCTAATTTTAGAAACATTGTGTAGAAGCATCATGGTTCATCCCATAGATTCAAGCTTGGTTTTGATGTCATTCTGCTTTATCAATTCTGTGACATAGGCCCACAGAA
>NW_022928278.1:0-1134 GCF_012274545.1 Fukomys damarensis | reverse complement strand
TGTCATCTCTTATGGTGAGTTTGCCTAGACTGAGTGACCAATTAACCAGAACACATCACCTGAAGCCTTGATTTCAGCCTTTCAAAAAACCTTTAATGAATATCATCATTTAGATATCCAGAAACAGAGTTGTGTGGCTTGTTCTCTTCATGACATCCATAGTTTTGCTTTAAATCTTAAGGATTTCTCAACAGAAACTAGACTGATGGCACCTCATTTTATTTTGCTAAGAGGACCAGACTGTCAGCCATGTATTGAATAAGAATCTTACTCTTAAAGAGATGATGTGCATGTCTTGAGGGTATAAATAATATGTTATTTCCAGAGCACTGCTATGCACATCTTTACTATATTTGGAGTATGATGCATTTTCAAGCTCCAATGAACTAACTGCTGAGAAGACAGGTTTATGAAAGCCATCTTGGTGGAAGGCCCAGATTGTAGTGAGACCTCTATGCCGGAGTCTCTCCACTTCTTGACATGTGAGCTCAACAGGTCAAAGGCTACTAGGACCAATGACAAAAAAAAGAATTATTACACATATAGTTTTATGAGGGGTGATGGTATGGTGGCCATCAGTCTTGATGAAAATAGTTACTACAAAGATGTCTACAGTATTGTTACAGGTAGAAGTCTTTCCAGCTGGTATCCATAGCAGACTTGTAACACAAAGCCATTCCAGCTAGGAGCAAACTGGGTTTGGCAAAATTTGATTTGAATTGCAATTGGCACATAGCTTCGTAGCTGATTCTAAAGCCTCACAGAGCTTGACAGTAGTATGAACTCTTGGTGAGTTGATCAGCTCGATACAGAGACCATTAACACAGCAGTCATTTAATGAAGATCTTTCAAGCTGATTCCTGAACAAAGTAATCTGATAACCTAAAAATGAAGGATTTGCCTCTGGTCTTAAATAGAAATCTAGCTGAACTCTTTCCAGATTCAAAATCCGCTGGTCCTTGGTTTACCAACACATACCTATATACTTTCCTTTAATCACAAGAGGATTTGGAGTCCTAAGTGCCCTCCTCTGGCCTTATTTTGGACCAGAGACAATGGCTAACCTTTGCCCAACCCTCCTTACAGCAAAATCTCCAATATTCAATTGGCCAATAAAGCATGAGTCTTTTCATT
>NW_022928277.1:0-304 GCF_012274545.1 Fukomys damarensis | reverse complement strand
ACTCCAGCATTCAGATGTGTGGCTCTTTCACTCGGGGCACATGACCATTGATGTGGGGTCCTATAATCAATTTTAGCAGAAGCAGGGCCACCTGAGGAAGACAAAGGTAACTGTGGCAGAGTCTCTTGCCTGGGATATACTGTACTGGTGAGGTTGTTCATAGGATCTGCAGAAGGGCCTTCTAAAAAGATGAAGCTTCAATGAAGCCCAATAACCCTGCCTGGTCACCCCTACCCCTTCATGACACAGAAGGGTCCAACTAGTAGCACAGTCCTATTGTTCAGCCATTCAACAAGGACCCAAC
>NW_022928276.1:0-218 GCF_012274545.1 Fukomys damarensis | reverse complement strand
GCAGAATTAGCCAGGCCCACAAGCCAGGAGACATCTGCCAGTGCCACACAGAGCTTGGGATTCATCACTGCCATGTACCGCAGAGGGTCACAGACAGCCGCATAGCCGTCACAGACTGTCACAGTCAGCAGCACAAACGTGGTCTCCATGAGGGCCAGGGAGAAGAACTGGGTCCCACATCAGGCAAAGGAGATTGTCTTTTTCTCCAGTAGAAAGTG
>NW_022928275.1:0-293 GCF_012274545.1 Fukomys damarensis | reverse complement strand
TCTTTACTGAAGTCTATGATTTATATATAAGGTTATGGTATAGTCTATAATTTTTTTTAAAAACCTGGTTATAAAAAAGATTTTAGAGCCAGGGGTTTAGCTCAGTGGTTCTGCCGCCTGCCTTTCAAGCACAAGGTCCTAAGTTTGATCCCTGGTACCAAAGGGCGGGGAGGCATAAAAAGCTTCTAGCTTTGACAAGAAACTGGCCTGTTTAAGTAATTCCCTTAGGCTGCACAGGTTTCACCTGAGACTAGCTTTTGCCAATCAGAAGTTACTCTAGGAACTTTCTCAGC
>NW_022928274.1:0-363 GCF_012274545.1 Fukomys damarensis | reverse complement strand
CCTGCCCCTTTTATCTTATCCAGACTACTTAGGGTGGGTAGAATTTACCCCCTTAATCCCAATACCCTTGAGCATAGCATTGCATCATGAATCAGTTCCCGCTTCAAACCTTCTCGATTAAGTTTATGACCGCATGAGGAGTTGGAGGAACATCTAGACCCAAACCATAACACCCATGGTAAGAGAAGAGTGAGCAAGTCAGCTCAGGCTCCCTTCCGCCCCTTAGGAAACTGCTGATACTACCATGGCCCACTTTAAGTACCTCCCACGAGAGCTTTATCTCTAGCCCTTGCCATTAAACCCCTCCTTGTCCAAAGTTTCAGTGGTCAGGACTGACAAGACTTGAGAACAAGTGTCCTTCCA
>NW_022928273.1:0-434 GCF_012274545.1 Fukomys damarensis | reverse complement strand
ATGTATATTCTGATTTTGTGGGGTGGAACACTCTATAGATGTCTATTAAGTCCATGTGTTCAAGAGCTTGGTTAAGTCCTAGTATTTCATTCTTGATTTTTTGTCTAGATAATCTATTTGTGATAGTGGATATTTAGGTCTCTTGCTACAATTGTATTAGTTCTTATTTGGTTTTTCATGTCCCTTAATATTTGTTTTGCATATTTTGGGGCATTAATATTTGGTGCATATACATTTATGATTGTCATCTCTTCCTCATAAATTATTCCCTTTACAAGGATGTAGTGGCCTTCTTTGTCTCTCTTAATCAGTTTTGGTTTAAAATTTGCTTTGTCTCCAAATAAGATAGCTACCTCTGCTTTTGGGGGGGTTCCTGTCACATGGAGAACTGTTTGCAGGATACATCAATCTAGGTTGGAGATTGTTTTCTTTTA
>NW_022928272.1:0-350 GCF_012274545.1 Fukomys damarensis | reverse complement strand
TGCTGAAGATGAGCCCTTTTGAGACTGTTGAATGAAACACTAGCAAAAGGGCCCAGAAATCTGAATTCATGCAAGCCCAGGTGATTCTAATTCAGGCTAGAATAGAAACACAGCCCATTTACTCATCTAAGAAGGGAAAGCCTGGCCAAAGCTCTCTCAATGCCACATCCAGGCAGGCTTCAGAGTTAACCATGGAGCTCCCAAAGAGCCATGAGTGACTGAAGAACTTACCACCCTGCTCTGATCCTGGCCCATGCTCATTCAGCCTAGGATTCATTACCTCTGAGCAGCCACAGTGCAGTTCATGCTGGGTTCCAAGTCCCTTGTATACTTGAGTCTCACAGATGAGC
>NW_022928271.1:0-221 GCF_012274545.1 Fukomys damarensis | reverse complement strand
ATGGACATTCCAAAGCCAAGATGGCTTTCACTTTCTTCTCTGCTTGATTAAACTTTATATGGGGTTCTTCATAGCAGAACTTCAGGTCCTTTTGTTTTTGTTTTTTGGTTGTTGTTGCTGTTTTTTTGGTTTTTTGTTTTTTTGGGATCAAACTCAGATCCTTGCACTTCCAAGGCAGGTGGCGGAACCACTGAGCTAAATCTCTGACTCTTTCTTTTTTT
>NW_022928270.1:0-226 GCF_012274545.1 Fukomys damarensis | reverse complement strand
TCTCCAGTTGTGATCGATGATTTTCACACCTTCAAATATGTATTTTTCCCCTGTTCAGAATATTGTCAAGGCAAATTATTTAGAGTTCAGATTTGAAAAGGAACGCAGCCAACTCATCAGCTAAGAATTGTCCCCAACTTTCATTTGAGCCATAAGAGCAGAAAACAGGTTTTGGAAGGGGCATAATCAAATGTTAAGTTTCGTGAGGACTGTTTTACTTTTACTT
>NW_022928269.1:0-375 GCF_012274545.1 Fukomys damarensis | reverse complement strand
GGAGCCTAGCATCACAGTGACCACACATCATGCTGCCCGGCAGCTCAACTTGGCTCTGCAAGGGGAACGTCGCCAGGTGGTTCTGACAATGCGTCCAAGAGGAACTGAATGTTTCACTGAATCACAGCCATGTGAGTGCAGGGTTCATAGTGGCAAAATGTATCTCAACAGTCCTGTGCTCGAAATCCAGCAGCCTGGCAGTCTCACACTGTGACAAGGAGCTCCTCAAGTTGCTTCTGCCTCCAGTTCGTTAAGAGTGGGACATGTCTTGTATTCTAGGTAGAACCCAATGCTTCAAATCATTGATTCGGGGAGGGAGGGAGCTTCAATGCAAGGCTCTCCAATTAACTTCGTGGCCCTGGGTCATGGCTGTGG
>NW_022928268.1:0-526 GCF_012274545.1 Fukomys damarensis | reverse complement strand
GGTAGGCGTGGGCCATTAGCCATACTATTTCCTTTCAGTCTTATCCTGTCTTCAGAAATTAATGTTTTTAAATAACTTGTTAAAATCTTTATTGTTTTAGTCTTTTTAAATTTTGATTATAAAACAAATACACTGAGCATCTTCCATAAAGTATACTGGAAAAAGAATTAGATTTTCTTTCTGTGGTTATTTAAAATGGTGTGTATTTGATACAGGATCATGAGAAAGTGAAATGTCCCCAAACATATCTTAGGTGTTCAAGCTCTTGGGCATAGCAGGAGCTGCGCTGTGGGAATGGGCCTCTGACGATAAGTTACCTTCTCCTTCTGCCCACAGGGCGGTCACTTTGACCTGGCGGACCGGATGTTCCACAGCGTGCGTGAGGCCTGGTACTCGGCCTCCAAGCACAACATGGCAGATGTCAAGGAGCTCATCCCAGAATTCTTCTACCTACCAGAATTCCTGTTCAACTCCAACAACTTTGATCTGGGTACGTAGAGCTCGGGCACTGGCTGGAAGTGTTGGC
>NW_022928267.1:0-204 GCF_012274545.1 Fukomys damarensis | reverse complement strand
TCTTATTTACCATTTGCATCTAGATGCAACCGTTCCTGCTGGAGGACTTTAATAGCCCACTTGACATTTTCCATTTTTTGGATGATTGTCCCTATTAAACTGTTGTAATGAAACAAATGAACGTAACTTTTTTCCCCCTCGTTTTCAAAATCTGTTTCCAAATGGACAGTGTACCAAGCTCGCAGAGGCAGTGGATATTTCCCA
>NW_022928266.1:0-243 GCF_012274545.1 Fukomys damarensis | reverse complement strand
AATCCTTACTGAATATAACTTTGTCTAATGAGTTCATAAAACCATCAAAAATTTACAACTGAATTGTAGATACAACAATTTTTTTTTAAGTTTTTTTTTTTTTTTGGTACCAGGGATGGAACCTGGGTCCTTGCGTTTACAAGGCTGGAGGCGGAACTACTGAGCTAAATCCCCGGCCCGCTTTTAAAGTATTTTTTAAAAGACAATGTATGATTAAGTATTAAAACAAACACAAGAGACTAA
>NW_022928265.1:0-252 GCF_012274545.1 Fukomys damarensis | reverse complement strand
CAAATGCACTCGGCAGAGTACTTCTGCGGTTTAAACTGCATTTTTAACTGGGAAACAGCTTCTTTTGCCACTTAGCCCTTTGAAAACAAAGCAGTTAGTTTCCTGAATGTGAAGTACTCCATAGAGAAAGGTCCTGCAAATCTGTGACTTTAGCAGTGAAGTCCACATCTTATATTTAGTACAAGTGTGTTCCTTTTTGTTTGTACGTCTCTGCCTGGCAGAGCTTGAAACCCTGTTGTGAGGGGCTTCTAC
>NW_022928264.1:0-657 GCF_012274545.1 Fukomys damarensis | reverse complement strand
AGCATTACAGAGACAGGGTGGCAAGGGAGTAAAATGTAATTCACTCAGTCCAAGGAGAACAAGCCAAGGTCTCCAAAGAATTCCCACAGCAGGATGCAGCACCCTTTTGGAGCAGGCTCCATCGGAAAGGAGAAGCCTGCCCCCTGCTGGAAGAGCTCGGCCTGCCCTGGCTCCTGGCTCCTGTGAGGCCGCCAGGTGCCTTGTTGTTCCACTCTGTTCTGGATCTGCAAGCTCCTGCCTGCAACCACTTCGGACTCCAGTTTCTGCGCCTTTTGCTGCGTCGAAGGTTTTTTAGTAATTTATGCTCATCTATAATACAGACCTTGTGCCATTATCAAATGGACATTCAGTTGCCTCCCTATCATTTAAGAAACAATCCATTTCCCCCACTTCATTTTTTACTCTCTTTAAAAGGAACTGACTTTGCCAAGCTTAAACACACGCAGCCCTGCTTCTAACCTGTTTTGTTCTTCTAGGACGTTTCTTAATTCTTGCACTGATACCACAGTGCTTTTATGGCTGTATTTCCTAATATACTTTTGTATTTGGGAGGGCAAAGGTCCTGAATTATTTATTCTTTCTCAGAAATTTTGGCACTGAGACTGACTGGAATTTCACCAAATGCACAGACTTGAGAAAGAAAAGCCATTCTCTTTT
>NW_022928263.1:0-1231 GCF_012274545.1 Fukomys damarensis | reverse complement strand
AAAAAAAAAAAATTAATTTACCATTCTTGTAAGTCATAACTACACAAACCAAGGTGAACTAAATCAGGATGTCAACAGGGATGCATTTCTTCTGGAGGCTCTAGGAGAGTCTGTTTTCTTGCTTTTCCCAATTTCTAGAGGAGAGCTGCGCTCCTAACCAGTGCCCTTCCTCCACCTTCAGAGCTAATAGGAAAGCATCGTTGAATCTCTCTTATGCTGGTATTGCTCCATTTTCTATGGACTTGTGCTTACATCTGCTCTACCTAGATTACCCAGAAAAACCTTCCCATCTCAGACTCCTCAGCTTAATCACATCATCAAAATCCAATTTTGTTAGGTAAGATATGAAATTAAGACATGAACATCTTTGGGGCAGTGTCACTGTTGGGCTTACACAAATGTCAAATGTCTTCCTCATATTCAAACTCAACCAGCTACTGCTAAAATTGCTTAATCACATACTGATGAGTTTGCTTATAAAGTTTTTTCAATGCATTTCTACAGATTCTTATATTCTCTGAGCAGGTGAAGGAATCAAAATTCACAAATCTGACTAGGTAACGGAAATTTTAAAGTAGCATCATATTCTTAGGGAGTTGCTTTCAAGCATTCAAGAGCATCTAATCCTTTAACTTTCACTTAAAGTAAGGCAAAAGTGGATATCATTAAAGACATTTCTAAGTAAGAAAATCAAAGCATACCGTGCATTAAGTGGCTCTGCCAAGATCACTCCTGGATGAATACTGAGGAGTTATGAATAGAACTTAGCTTCCCTACTCTCATTCAGTAGCTAAAAAGGCCAGTAATAATGGTTACTATGATTCATACTGATCGTCTAGTGCTTCCTCTCCAAATCACTGCAAATCCACAAGAGAAATCACAGAGACATTAATATCCCTTTGGTTTGTTTTTCTATTTCCTAGTTTCAAAAAAATCTTTAAGAAAGTATGGAGAACATGCAATAACCTGTTTGGGAAATCTACTCAACTTTGAATTGTTTCTACTTAAATTTCAAATAGGTTTGGAAAGTCTTAACTAAACGTGATGTAAAAATTTAAAAACATATATTGTCAACCTGATTGGAGAACGTACAAAGTAACAGAACGATGAATGCACTATTTGTGGGCCCTAATTAAAGAAGTGCTGACACAGCATAGCAAGAGGCTGTGATCGGCACGGCAGAATGAGCTAGGGAGTGGAACAGAAGTAGGGTGAAATCTGAAATCTGCAC
>NW_022928262.1:0-560 GCF_012274545.1 Fukomys damarensis | reverse complement strand
TGCAGTCAGTGACTGTGAAAAGAGAGGCCTCTTAAAAACAGTAGGGGATCATGAGAAATTGATACAACTCTTAGACAATACGAACAAGAGTAACATAAGATTGACAGGAATTCAAGAAGTAGTAGGAGAAAATGCAAAAGACTTAAAAAAGCTGTCCACAGAATTAATTATAGAAAACTTCCCAAACAGAGGGGAAGAATTTGACATACAGATAAGTGAGGCATATAGGACTCCAACCAGCTGTGATCAATGAAAAAAAATCTACACCTAGACATATAATAATCAAGATCCCAGAAACCCAACAGAAGAACAAAATACTACAAGCAGTAAGAGACAAGAAAGAAATTACATGCAAAGGAAAGCCTATCAGAATTACAGCAGACTTTTCAATACAAACCCTTAGGTTAAGGAAAGCCTGGAATGAGATATTTCAAGTACTAAAAGAGAACAACCTCCAACCTAGACTGATGTATCCTGCAAAACTATCTTTTAAAATAGATGGGGAAATAAGATATTTCCAGGATAAAGAACACCTGAGAAACTTTATGAATACCAAACCA
>NW_022928261.1:0-260 GCF_012274545.1 Fukomys damarensis | reverse complement strand
ACTCAGCAGTCACACACTGATGATTAACAGATACCTATAGGATGGTTCAAAGGCCACCAAGACCTTCTGGATGAGCAAACAATTCTATAATTAACTTGGGGTCTCTATGTATTTCATAGTCTAGAACCATTAACTTACATGTTAATCAGGTTCCAGACTTCAAACAGTACAAGATTGCCTTACATTTCTAAGCCAGGGTTAGAACAAAGGTCGGAGCTATGGCTACAATGGGAGGGGGTTAGAGCACTGTCTCCTAGGCC
>NW_022928260.1:0-210 GCF_012274545.1 Fukomys damarensis | reverse complement strand
GAACCACGACAGAATATGTGAACATTGCTACAGCTACTTCTCCGCCTTAGGCTTGCTATACACGCAGTCACCCACCTCCTCTTCCTTCTCTTCCTCCTCACCATCACCAGTACCGCCTCACCTACAACACCGGAGGCCTCAGGACCGGTTGTCCAATTCAAACAAGGCGGTTAGAGCACCGCAGGGGATGGGGGAGTGGGCGGGGCTCCG
>NW_022928259.1:0-658 GCF_012274545.1 Fukomys damarensis | reverse complement strand
TTCAACAAAACCTGCATGCACAATGTAGTTAGTGTCCTACCCATGTGAATAAACAGAGCTCAGGACCAAAAACTGCACAAATGTCATGCTGTCCTGCCATGGTCTAGTTCACCAATTCTCAGCTTTTGTTTCACTGATCTCATTAAGGATAAGATGAGGAGTATTGACTCCTCTCTGAAAAAGTATATGTGGATATACAAAATTATATGCATAATTATAAAAAGTTAATGTACCCTAGGTCAAGAAATACTGATCCACTTAAAGAGCTCATGCAAACTTGGATGAATGTGAAAGGAACCTCCTATTACAGAAAAACTTGGCAAAACCACTGCCCTGGATTTCATTTCCCTAGGAATATGTATATTTTCCCACATACCCTATAACTGATCTGCTGCAAGCCAAACTTCCCAGACTCCTCTGAGTATTATCAGTGTGTCAAAGTGGTTTGCACTTATGAACCCTAGAGTTCATGGCCTTGGCTACCTATTATATGTCTGCATTAGAATTTTGAGGGTAGCAGCACAGTTTGTAATAGCTAAACCTTGGAGACAGCCCAAATGCCCATCAACTGGTGATTGGATAAAGAAGATGTGGTTTTTTTTATAAAATGAAATACTACTCAGCCATAAAGGAGTAACTAGAGACACTTATAGCTAAA
>NW_022928258.1:0-726 GCF_012274545.1 Fukomys damarensis | reverse complement strand
GAGAGAGTTATGGAAGTGGGGTAGATATGGTCAGAGAGGTGTAATACTGGAAGACCTTTGTGGCACAGAATAATGGTCTACCTAGGTATGTGTCTCTACCAACAGGATAAAAATGTTATGAAATTAAACACATGTATTGTGCTAGTGACAGTTTCATGGTGACTATGTTGTATATGGTATAATTTCATACCATGGAACTAGTGGGGAAACCAGGAGAGGGTACACAGTTCCTCTCTATATTGACTTGCAACTTCCTATGAGTATATGATTTCAAAACACAGTGTAAAAATACCTCCTCGAATCAGACAGTGTTTGTATTTCAGTTCTGTAACTTGTTAGCATATACTTGGGGATGCATTACTAAAACATTTTTATATGATTTTTTAATTCCATTTAATTTCTTGGGATACTTTTTAGTGAAAAAACTTTTATGCTGAGCCTGGCGAGAGAAAAATGAAAGCAAGAATTCAGAGATTTTAGATTCTGCTTTCTTTTCCTTTCTAATTCTGAAATGTATACAAAAGGGAGGTGAAGAGGAAGTATGGGTCAGTTAAAGAGAAAGGAAAGTGCTTCTGGAATTTAATTGCCAATTAAACTTCTTACTACGATAGGTCTACATAGATTGGCATTCCTGGAACCTCTATTTCTTGACTAACCATGACATACTTATGAGATTTACTTGAATTCTGGATTCATTTCTTAAAGTATTCATTTCTCCACCCACTA
>NW_022928257.1:0-214 GCF_012274545.1 Fukomys damarensis | reverse complement strand
CTTTCCCAAAGCTAACTAATGTTAAGCTAGTAAGATAATCATGGTAGCAACATAATCAGTGATTGTGAATACTTTTGATTTTATAATTTTTAATTTTCAATAACCTCCAAAGAGTGCCACATGAATCTTTACATTACCCTAATCTGGGCTGTGAAAAAATTGTTTCAATTCATATATTGGGTTTAGATAACTTACATTCTTTTTTAAACTTACA
>NW_022928256.1:0-225 GCF_012274545.1 Fukomys damarensis | reverse complement strand
TTGAATCAGATATGATGATTCTTAAAAGAAAATGACAGAAGTGAGGTGTGAGACCAAGGGTTAGTGAAGAAAAAGGGCCTAGTCATTCTTGAGATAAAATAATCTTAGGGCAAGCAGCCTTGCTTGATTTGGAGTTTGATTCCAGATAGGAATCTATCAACCGAAAGAGGGTTGCAGTTGAGGGTTGTAGAAGGAAGGGGAAGAAGAAAAATGAGAAAAGAAGGA
>NW_022928255.1:0-231 GCF_012274545.1 Fukomys damarensis | reverse complement strand
TCTTTCTATAGTTTAATAGCTGATTTATTTTGAGTACCAAATAATATTTTATTGTCTGGATGTACTATAGTTTATTCATCCATTCATGTAGTGAGAATGTCTTGGCTACACCCAAATTTGGGAAACGAATAAAGCCGCTGTAAGCATTCGTGTGTAGGATTTGGTGCGGACATCAGTGTTCAGTTCCTTTGGGTAAATACCAGGAGGGTGGTGGCTAGATTATATGGTAAG
>NW_022928254.1:0-626 GCF_012274545.1 Fukomys damarensis | reverse complement strand
CTGGTCTGTAACATGGGGTTTTGTGCAGTGGCACAGCGGTGGATGCTGGGACCCTGTTCGGCCATAGAGGTGCTCAGTGTGTATCTGATCTAAGGTGCAGACTGGTGTCAGATGCACTGTACGTAAGTAAGATCACAGGGCAGAGCCCGCAGGACCAGACTTAAGAGTGATCTCTAGAGGTTGCACCTGGGGGTCTTCAAATTTCTCATTTACTTTCCTATGTTTTCCTCAAAGAACTTGTATAACTTTCATAACCATACAAGGTGAGAAGCACACAACATGTGAAAGGGGACCTTGCCATTTTCTGGTCTCCCCATCCTAGCAACTCTAGTTGCTAAGACCTGGCTGGGAGGCACCCTGTTAACCCCCTGTTTGAGCTTTGTAGTTTCACCTATGAAACCAACTGATGGACTAAGGGAAGCCCAGGTAGTATATTACAAAAATGTTATTTTATAATTCTGTAAAATACTGATAAATTCAGGAGCTATTCCTAGCCGTAGGTGAAGTGAATACACCTTAAACAGAAAAGAAACACAAAAAACAACTGTAATTAATTTGACTTCTTCACACTAAAAAAGGAAAACAAATTCTGCCCATAAAATTCCCCACTTCAGATAAAAGAATGG
>NW_022928253.1:0-861 GCF_012274545.1 Fukomys damarensis | reverse complement strand
GAAGCCTTACCCTCTGTCACACACTACACTACACGGGGAGCCCAACGGGGAATCCGTTCCAGCGCCTAAATGTAGCTCTAACGCTAGGCAATAGCCCCTCCCTCCCGATTCTGTCAAGGCGGGAAGCCTCCGGTCCGAGGGAAAACCACGGCACATCCGAGCTTCACAAAAGTCATTGCCCTCACCTGACCTCTCACGCTCAAATTGTCTGCCGTGTGAATTCCTGCGGTGCCGTGCTCCCCTGTCCTAACCCTAACCCTAACCCACCACCTGATTCCTACCTTCCCCGAGGCCGGTCCTCGACCTCCTCCACTGTGGCTGAGCCTAAGGTGAAATCTCATGCTGATACTCACTACGAGAGCAGCACACCGATCCCCAGGTGCAGAAACTGCGAAGCTGTCACTCACAGGAATCCTCATCCTAACCCTCACCCTCAGCCTGACACCGGGGGGAGGGACTTACCTTCCTATCTCATTCCAAACACTGAAGGTCACATGAACAGGGGGCCCCGCCCCCTGAAATGTAGACGACGCGACGCAGGGAGTGGAATGGGGAGCCTGTCCCGTCCCCGTCATCGAGCTCTCACCCTACTCGCTGGCCCGGCACTACCCACTGGCACCGCGGTGCGATGCGCGGGTCCTCGGAAATAACCAGTTCATCCCAACTTCACGAAAGGCGCTGCCCTCACATTCCCTGGCACAGGCAAACTACCCGGTAGGCGACTTCCTTCCGGATCACGCTCACCAAACCTAAGCCTAACCCTAAGCCACCATCTGATTCCTAAGCTCCCAAGAAGCTGTCCTTGAAATCAGGCACTGGGGCTGAGCCTAAGGCGCAATCTCATGCAGCTACCACCTAGGG
>NW_022928252.1:0-12365 GCF_012274545.1 Fukomys damarensis | reverse complement strand
ACATGAAACAGTTCTCAATTTGAATAAGTATCAGAAAAATACAAATCCAAAGTCCTGAAATATCTCACCTCACATCTGTTAGAATGGCTACTATGGAACATATTCTAGATAACAAATGTCAATGAGGAAGCAGAGAAAGGACAACCTTGTGCACTCTTGTTGGAACTCTCAGGTGGGACAGTGACTTTAGAAGACAGTATGGAGAGTCCTCAAAAAACAAAAGTAGAATGACCATATCATTTAGGAACCCTACTTCTGTATAGTCATTAAACAGCCCCTAAAAGTATCTTGTGTAGATCTGCACATCTACGTTCATAGGACCTTTATTCATGAAAACCAACACCTGAAAACAGAAATGTATATCACTCAATAATGGATAACCAGAGGGACACATATGTAATGTGCATATAACTATAATCCAATTATACTATATGTTACAATATACAATAAGTTGGTAGGTAATATATCATATAGTACCTTGGTTCACAAATGCTTCCATTCATGTACAATTTGGTTTATGACCAGAAGCATTCAGTAAAATTTTGCTCTCTTTTGCAAGCTTAACATAGAGTGTGGAACACAAGCAGAGCCATCTTCACCAGAAGTGTGGAACAAATTAAGTGTGTGAACTCAGGTACCACTGATAGATGGCTATCATGTTACTTACAATAATCGTAAACTGCTAGAGCAGCCATCGCTCCAGCGCCAGGAGGGCTGCCTGGGCCCTGGTCCACCGCGGGAAGGATAGCCACGCCCTCTCCTGCTGGGAGCTGCCATTGCTCCAGTGCCAGGAAGATAGCCGTATGGGCACCCCTGAACCCCCACGACTCTCCTAACTTCCCCCCCTCTGCGCACACTCTCAAACCTCCTGATTTTGCCAGTCTTTGGATCCATCTGCAGAGGCAGAGGTAGTCATAAAGGGTATTTTTCTGACACATTTATTGGGCAGATGCTTTTAAGAGAATGAGAAAACAAATATAGAGGCAACATATGTGCAAATCACAAAGATGATGGAGAATTTGTTTCCTGGATGTATAAGAAACTCAACTTTCAGTAGTAAGAATTCAATACATAATTAGCAAAAAATCCACTTAAACAAGACAAATAAAAGAAAACTAAGGGTTGGGTATTTAGCTCAGTTCCACCACCTGCTTTGGAAGCATAAGGGCCTGAGTTAGATCCCCAGTACCCCCCCAAAATGAAAATAAACAAACAAAAAAGAAAACTAAGCACATGGAAAGATGCCCAATATCATTAGTCATTTAAAAATGAAAATTAAGGCCATAAAAAAATGTCACTGCACACCAATTTAGATGACTAAAATTTAAAGGCTTCTTCCATGCCAAGTTCTGACAAGGAGAGAGACAGCCTGAAAATATAATTTTTGTTAGCTGGGAAAAAAGGTGAGTACTTTGGAAAACAGTTTGGCCATTTCCTACAGTATGTCAAATATACACTTACCAATAACCCATGTTTTCTATTCCTAGATATTTACTCATGTAATGAAAACTTATGATTAAGTGAAAGCTTATGTATTCACATATGTTTTATATTATTGTGTTAAAACAGATGCATTCATAATTTCAAATATCTTCAATGAACCAAAATATATCTAATTTGCAAAGGGGATTAAAAGGGTCAAAGAAACTGTGGTATATCTGTGAAATTTAACACCATTTGGCAGTAAAAATGAATGATCTATTAATGTATGTAGGAATACTCAGAGACCTCAAAAGCTTTATAAGAAGGCACCAGATTCAAAGGGCAATATACTGTGTGGCTCATATTTATTAATGCAACATTTTGGGAAAGGAAAATTAGGAGGCTAGAGTTTTCAGGGACATAATGGAAGGAGACAAATTGACTACAAAAAGTAAAAGAAAATATTTTAGGGTAATGAATATCTAAAACATTTGACTGTGATGGTTCCGTGACAGTGGGTACTTGTCAGAACAGTACAGTTCCAACTCTTATGGCTTTCTGAAACAAAGTATCACACTGTAATAAAGAAGGTGAATCTGCTTTCCTCATCAAGTGGATGTCATGTTTTTAAAAAGCTATTCACCGTTATTTTTATTTGAACACAGTATCACCTTCTATCCAAGAGCTCTGAACTAATATTACATAGATTTAGAACCTTAGAAGTAATCCCAAAACAAAGTGCTTAAATCGGGTAACAAATCTGCTATACTGATCAAATAATGAATATGACAAGTTCAAATCTTGTATTTTAGTCCCAGAAATTATCTGAGCATTAGACACTTTCCTTTCTCATGAGTGTGGGGCCTAGAAATTTCCAAAAGTAGCTTCTTTCTTCTCTGCAAATAAAGCAGCCACTTTTGTAAAAGTCCCACTTTAATCTAAACTGAGAGGAACAGCAAGCTAGAAGGTACACTGTGCTTAGGTTTATCTTTATCTTCACTTTAAGAAAACAAAAAGCAGTGCTTTTCACCACATCTTCCACAAACTGTACTACAATAGCTACAACACAAAGGAAAACTTCTTCTTTAATGGTTTTATATAAATACAGATAGAGACCTAAACAATCTGGTGAGGTGACAGCATCATTCTTTGTTAGGATTTACTGCAAGTTTCTTACATTAGAATTAATAACACCTTCTCCTGATATTTAAATTCTTACACCACAGTTTTGTCATAGAATTTTGGATCTCTGTATTTCTCAAAGTGTATATTAAAGGATTTAACGTAGGAGTAACCAGTGTATAAAAAATTGTTATGAATTTATCAAAGTGAAAGGTGGAGACAGGCCTGGCATACATGAAAATACATGGAACAAAAAAGAGGACAACCACGGTTATGTGGGAGTCGCAGGTAGAAAGGGCCTTGGGCCTCCCTTCCTGACTGTGAGTCTTAAGGGAGTTGAGGATGATTCCATAGGAGATGAGGAGGAGGATGAAGACAGCCACACAGATGGCTCCACCGCTGGCCACCACGGTGAGGCCAATAAAGTAGATGTCAGTGCAGGCAAGCTCCAGTAATGGGTACATGTCACAGGCAAAGTGATCAATGACATTGGGACCACAGAAGGGGAGACTGTACACAAACGCAAGTTGAATCACAGAGTGTGCAAATCCTCCAGTCCAGGACACTACCAAAAAAAGGATGCAAACCCTTTGGTTCATGATGGTCAGATAGTGCAGAGGGGCTTTGAAACTGGCAAGAGCAAAAGTAATTTTCCAGTATTCTACATAGCTTTCTGGTCATAGAAAAAGAGAGAGAAATGAATTAGTGAATGTTCTTGAGTCCTGGTTTCTTTGTATGTGAAATGAAAATAATGAATTAGTATCTCCAAAGCCATTCAATTCTCAATATCTAATATTTTATTATTTTTATATATTTATAAATCAAAGCCTGGCATCCACTTACTTGAATTCCTTGAAAACTCTAGTTAAAATACAATGTAAAACTAGGATAATTACTCTGCTTAGAATGAAACCATGTGATAATGAATTTCCAGTGTGTGACTTGTTTTTTTATATTTATTGAGTTTATTGTTACATTTTAGGCACACCTTAGGATCACATTATCACTGGGAATTTGTTCCTGCGAGCCTGGCATCCACTTACTTGAATTCCTTGAAAACTCTAGTTAAAATACAATGTAAAACTAGGATAATTACTCTGCTTAGAATGAAACCATGTGATAATGAATTTCCAGTGTGTGACTTGTTTTTTTATATTTATTGAGTTTATTGTTACATTTTAGGCACACCTTAGGATCACATTATCACTGGGAATTTGTTCCTGCGAGTGATCTGTCTTGGTTCTTATTTTTTCCCCTTTCCCCTGCCCTCCTTCACCCTCTTCCCCCCGCCCCATATACATAAGCTTTGTTTCTGCCTTTCCCTTCTTCAATTACTTCTATTGAAGTTTGTTCAGGAAGTCCTTGTCTGTGCCTGTGGCTTCAAGTGTCTTGCTATGTTACTGTCTAGCCGTTTCAAAGCTTCTGGGATTATATCCAAGCCTTTGACCCACTTTGATTGGATTTTAGTAGAGGGTGAGAGATACAGATCTAATGTATACATGTGGATAACCAGTCCTCTCAGACCATTTATTACAGAAACTGTCTTCTCTCCAGTGTGGGCTTCTGTCCCCTTTACCAAAAATCAAATAACCTCCAGTGAATGTATGCATTGTATGCAGTAGCATGAGCTAAGATGAGCAATAGCAGCAAGAGTGAGCATCAGGATGGAGAAACAGAGGAGAAAGGAGGCAGGGGGGAGAACAGAAGGGAATTAAAAAAAGAAACAAGCTGTGGTGTGCCTAGGTACCCATTCCCCAAGTAGCTGTAGACTGCAAGCACTGCAAACACGTACGAATAAAGATAGTTTGAAAATCAGATGGCTGAAGCTGCATGAGTTTTTTTTTTTTTATATATCTTCTGTCCCATTTCATTGGTTTATTTTAGTGCCAGTAACATGCTGTTTTTGTTACTATAGCTTCATAGTTTAACTTGAAATCAGGAATCGTGGTGCCTTCTTTTCATTTTTTATTCAGTATTATTTAGGCTCTGATGGTTCTTTTCTAGTTCCATGTAAATTTTAGAACTTCTTTTGGTCCTAAGAATGTTGTTTGTTTGTTTGTTTGTTTTGTTTGTTTTTGGTACCAGAGATCAAACTTGGGACCTTGCACTTGTGAAGCAGGTGTGGTGCCACTGAGCTGCATCCTCAGCCCTGTGGTTGTTTTAATAGGGATTGCATTAAATCAATGGATCATTTTTGGTAAAATTGCCATTTTAATGGTATTGATTCTGCCTGTCTAGGAAAAGGGATGTTTTGAATTATAGTTTTACAACTTACTAGTTACATTATCCTGGGTAAATAGAATAAACCATTCTTTTCCTTAGCTTTTCAGTGAATTAGACATGCACTTATCCCATAGGGTTATTTTACAGTTAATATGAACATAGTCTACATAATGCATAATCAGTGTGTATTGTCTTTTAATAGTGAGTTTAAAGCGGATTAGAAATACTGTTTGAGTGGGGATAGTAATGTGTTATCAAGTGACTCAGGAAAATAAGCAAGTTGATGATTCTTAACTTGTGTGAGAGGGAAGATGAGAAATTCTCAGAAGATACCATCCTTTGAATTCCCAAGTGCTTTTCAGAGCCATGTTTTATACCTCTGTAAGTCAGGATGAGAGGCAGTCTTTAAAGCCTTTGAAGGGGAACACGGAGGAAAGATCCCACTGCTTAGGTAAGTTTTGTGCTTTAGAGACCGTGGAGCAGGGCCAGATGAGAACTGAGGCCAGAGAGACTGGAATTATGCCTTCAGGTTCGCTAACACCATGTCCTAGAGTACGGGGTTGAGCCTCTTGGTGTCTCAGTTTTCCCATCTGAAACAGTCATTTGCATTTTGAAGTGATAGGAAGGAAACTCAGGTAGAAGTTCCCCTATTAGGCAGTTAGAATGCTATATTCTCTTTATCTCCAGCATAAGTAAGCTAGAGGTATTACACAGTGATGAAAGAGGTAAACACATTAGGGTCATTTATGTGTGTGTGTGTGTGTGTGTGTGTGTGTGTGTGTGTGTGTGTGATGAATAGAGGTTGCTGACACTCACCTAGAAGACAATGTCTTTACAGAGAACTGTGTTGGGTGAACAACAGTGCTTCTGAGTAAATATGTTTCTGTCGGAAAATTAGATTTGATGTATATTTTAGAAATACAATAATGTGTGACAAACATTGTCTCTCTGTGCCTAATGTTAAAATTAACCACTGTCTCATGAGTGGTACATAGAATGTGTGTGTTAAATAGCTTACATTCACTTTGGTAAAGAAGAAAGCAATGATATTGGCTGGCTAAACACCATGTAGATAAATGATAGAGGAAAGTGGTATTATTTTAAATAATTCATTACTTTTGCCTTGTAGAACAACATGGTGATTTCAATAGTCATGGTTTCATGTCATCCCCCCTATAGAGTCCATGAAATATTTCACACTTGTAAAAAATTTGATGCAAATTATATCTACATTGAGACAAAGACTGTTTGTACCCTGATTTCACAGATGGAATAAGTAATACTTAGGATAAGGAAGTTCTTCAATGTTACTTAGTAGGCTGACATGCTAGCTTTACAATGAAATAAATAACAAAAGTAATAATTCTAAAAAATGTAGTTAATTTCCAGAATTGAATATTTTCTCTAACAAGTGCATGACTTGGGAAGTTGCTCTGAAAATGGGAGACTGGCTCAGTGATGGACACAAAATAGGTATGAAGGAGGCACCTGACACATGGGTTATTTTAATTTGCTTGATATGGAGTGTAAACAGGGGGAAATTACTCCAAAGCTTGCAATTATATCACTTGCAGAAAGCATTGTCACACAGTGAGACAATTTCATATGTAGAAGCCACAACTCACAACAGCATTTGCCTGAGGATGACACTCCACACGAAACACCCTGTTGGATTTACCTTCACAATACATTCCTCTCCCCATGACCACCCTGGTTCCAACCATCTTCATCTTCAGTGTCCCAGTGACACCCCAACTTGGCTCCCTGCTTCTGCCCCTGCTCTTCACTCAGTGGCCCATGTGACGCATCTGGCAGTTAAGTCAGATTCTGCCCTCCTGCTGTGGAAATCCTCCCAGAAGCTCTTCCACTTAGAGTGAAGTCCCAGCCCTTAGGGTCATCTAAAAAGATCTGCAAGGCCTGGCATGCAGCGTCCTGGCTGGCTCCATCCCAGCTGCTCCGCCTTAGTCATTAACTCTGGCTCCTCTCCCTCTCCAGGGATCCCCCTTGCTGGCATTTGTGTCTGGAGTCTTCCTCTAGGTGTCTCAGTTCTCCTTCCTTTCTCTTTATTACTGCATCTGAATGAAGCCTCTGTCAGCCTCATACAAAATGATCCCCCTCTTTGGACTCTGTTTCATGAGGGATGCTTTATTTTTCTCATAGTGTCTATTACAATCTGCCAAACTATGCAGCTCCTTTTTTGAAAAAAGTTGCTGTCCTCTGTCTCTTTCTCTTAGGAGATGAAGGTAGACTTTGTCCATATTCTTTAATGCTATTATCTCTACTTTGTAGTGTGCCAGGTGTATGTACAAGTAGATAAGAAGAATTTGGATGTGACCTTGTACACAAATCATTAAACAGACATTGAAACTATGTATCCCATTTAAGTAGCCCCCATGTGTGGGCACACACATACACACACACACTCAAGCATTGACATGCACTCACCCTGTGGTCAAACCGACATAATTCATTCCAGATCTTGGTTTTATTTTGATTGATAAAAATACTCACTTTAGGGCTGAGAGTTTAGCTCAGTGGTGCTGCCACCTACCTCGCAAGCGCAAGGTCCTGAATTTGAACCCCAGTACAAAAAAAAAAAAAAAAAAAAAGAAAAGAAAGAAAAATAGAAAAGAAAAGAAAACTCACATGAGTGGGAGATTCACTAAAAAAAATTCTTTAATTCCATAATTTATTTTCATTCTATTTCAAGTAGAAATAAATCCCAAATATAGCAAAAAAGAATTATTCATGGTGAAACAACACACATGGTAAGAATATGTGTATCTTTAGGATTCTTGAAATTTTATCTGTAATTTTAGCATAAGTAGACAGACTTTTCAAGAAATGGAGCAAAATCACTAGTCTCATAAAATATAAAATGGACCCGACCAAGATTTTACTTAGTTTTCTAACTAGTGAAAAGAGATTAAGCATTAATTGGTCTAAAGGAGAACAATGCACCACACTTTGTTGTTCAGTTGGGGATTTGTGATGCATTTACAAATAAATTCAAATACTTTTCATGCAATTCTTGGGAAAGTCAATAGAACTTCCGCCAGAAAACTTTTGTAGTTGTAGAAGCAATGATTTTTATTTACAGTACTATCATCTTCTACAACTTAAAAGATTTGAGAAATACTTTTATTTCACTTCAAGATAGCAAAAGGCACAGGTTTTGTAGACTCCTAGATTTCCATAACTCTAAGACAGTATCCTCATACTGAAGAAAAAAATCTACAAGTGATCTACAAATATGGTGACTGCTTAAATTTACCAAAAAATCCCACCACACTTGCAGATCCGTTTCCATTAATCCCTCTCCGAATGCACCCCTCAGCTTAGTACACACGTATCCCACTGTTCTAAGCACTTTCATTGTGGTTCTGAGGTTTTCCTTCCATCCTCGTTTTTGACTTTGGAGTAGAGCCAAAAGTCTCACAGCACCAGACTCAGGGAGCAGAGTGGATGAGGGCGCCCTGGAAAGGCTTTGAAAGCCCGCTTTTCCACTGCACAGCATACGAGCAGCAGATACTGTATCCCTGCATTTTTGCTAAATCTTATAAAGACACACACAACACTTCCCGAACTACTTCAGAAAGTGGCAAGGATGATGGGACGTGTGTTTGAAGCTAGGAGATGTATTTTGAAGGAGAGTAATGGCAAGGTGTCAGCTACCATAATATGGTCTAAAAATGTAAACACTTAACCACGTATTTTGACCATCCCTGTAGTCATCTTTATGTTCTATCCAGTCCTTCCCAAGAAAGACTTTTCAAGAACATATTTTTACAGTACCAGGGGCCTTCTCGCTGAGATTTGTTCCCAGTCTCACATCTGTATCTACATCTATATCCATATCTATCTCTTTTATTTATAACTTTCTAAAGATATGATCTGGCTACGTCACTAAATTGCCAAGGCTGAGACTGACTTACCTCAGCCTCCCAGAGAGGCACATACCACCATGCCTGGAGTAAGAAAGACTTCTAGGCCTGGGGTTTAGCTCAGTGGTGCAGCCACCTGCCTCACAAGTGGAAGGACCTGAGTTCGATCCCTGGTACCAAAAAAGAAAAAAGAGAGAAAATAAAAAAAGAAAGAAAGACTTCTAAAGTTGCACTGTGTAGTTTTCTTCTGGTAAGAAGTAAATGTATTTATTTAGCAGCTAAACTGCACAAGAAGGGCAAATAACTGTAGAATGAAATACGTATATGAAAAGGAAAACCACTTTCTCATTGACTTCTATTGGAGTCTGGACAAGAAATATGAAAATCGAAAAGAAAATTTGAAAAGAGTTAGATTAAGACTTTATCAATTAAACTTTGAGTTAAAAGAAACTAATAAGGGCAGGTAAAGCACTGCAGGGTCAGTAGCAGAGGGCAGCACTGCTGAAAGCCTGAGGTGGGGGGAAGGCGACTGTGGGGACAGGACAGGTCTGCAAGCCTTGTAAAGCTGCTCCCCAAAGAGGGGCACCCCTTAGGTGAAGTCTTAGTAGAAGGCACGCTTCCATCCAAACTGTGGGAGGCAGCCAGCCCAATAACCCCGACAGACTTTCTCTTCCTCCCTGACTCCTACATTCAGCTGCCACTGCACATGGGAAGGAGGTTCGGAGCTGGGAAAGTGACCGTGGGGACAGGCACAGTGTGACAGGCACGAAGGGGCATCCGTAGGATGGAAGGAATGGATCATTTGCATGTTAGTTTGGAGTTAGCTAGGGAAAAAACATAAGGCCAAGGAGGAACTAGAGTCTTCCAGCTTATGTATTCATTTAATTAATATTTATAAAATTCCTTATAACTCAGATTACTCTGAACCAAATTCTTTGTCAAAAGATAATTAACATGTTTGCAGTGCACAGTATCTCCACTCTTTGTGGGGAGTTGGTACATAGCACATTTTCATGCCTCATTTTCATCCCCTTTCCCTTCCTTCCCACCGGGCAGTTTCTTTGTAGCTTATGTAAGAGTTTCTAAATAGAGGAAGGGGTCGGGGAGCTGACTTTATACATCAACAGTGTGTGCAACTAGAATTGCAAAGGATCTTCCTAACTTTCTTAATGGCTGAGAAGGAGTCGGGTTTCTGCTCATGTCGGCTCCCTAGGCAGAGTTTTCCTTCGGGAAAGGCCTAGTGAAACTTGTCGAAGTGACCAGTGAAACCTGTGAACAGTGCTGTAAAAGGGGCTCCGGCACCCTTGTAAGAAATTGAGATGGGCAGGTGCAAAAGTTGTTCCAGTCTCCTATTATAAAACAGAAATCACAGTGTGTTTCTTCTCTTCTGGAAAACCACCAAGGAGAACAGCTCGCAGTACTAAGTTCCTTTGGTTTACCGATTATCCAGCACATGTTGGCTTATCACATTTGCTACGAAGGGTTCTGTTTTTACAGGTTAACTGACCACCCCTGAATTCAGCATTAGCATCGAAATGCAAGAAAACAGAAGGAATGTGACAGAATTCATTCTGAAGGGGCTGACACAGAATTCTAAGATGCAGAAAATTCTGTTCTTCGTGTTGCTCATCACCTACCTTGTCACTGTCTCTGGAAACCTGCTCATTGTTATCACTATAGTGTTCAGCCACAAGCTGGACTCCCCATTGTATTTTTTCCTGGCTTTCTTATCTCTGGTAGAGGCTTGCTATTCCTCTTCCATAATCCCTAAAATGCTAGTCGATTTGCTTTCTGACACAAAAGCTTTCTCATTCAGCATTTGCATGGTGCAGCTGTTTGTGGAACATTTCTTGGGAGGTTTGGAGATCGTTCTCCTCGTGGTCATGGCCTACGACCACTACGTGGCTATCTGCAGACCTCTGCGCTACGTGACCCTGATGAACCACAGCAAGTGCTGTGTCCTGGTGGGGCTGTGCTGGTCGATGGGGTTCCTCCGCTCCTTCGGGCAGATCCTAGTCACTTTCTGGCTCCCATTCTGCGGCCCCAACAGGATAGATCATTTCATGTGTGACATCTTCCCCCTGATACAGCTGGCTTGCACCGACCGCTTCCTTCTTGGGCTCTTGGTTGCTGTCAATGGCGGGGGACTGGCTATGATCACGTTTGTCATCTTGTTGCTGTTCTATGTGCGCCTCCTGCGCTCTTTGAGGACTTACAGATCCGAGGGGAGGAAAAAGGCCGTACAGCTCCGAGGGGAGGAAAAAGGCCCTCTCTACTTGTGGCTCCCACATCACGGTGGTCATCTTATTCTTTGTGCCTTGTATTTTTATGTATATGCGACCAGTAGCCACCTTTCACATGGATAAAGCCCTAACTGCATTCTATACTCTTGTCACTCCCCTGTTAAATCCTATTATTTACACAGTAAGGAACACAGAAGTATAAAACGCCATTAGAATGTTATGGAACAGGAACACAATTTTAGATAGTAAATAATGTCATATGAAATTTTTATTTAATTGCTTCATGATCTTCCCTATCTCTGGGCCCTAAATTCCCAAATCCTTCAGGGGACAGATGTTACTGAAACTGGACATTACTGGCCCATGTGCCGCTACTATGTTTTCCCTGCATATGCAAATCTAGGGTAAAGTCCAATTTATAAATTGAAGATATTAATGATAATAACAAAGCAGTTATAATAATACATTGTAATGAAATATCACACCTTGAAGCCTTATAAGCCGTTACTGTTTGCTTGATTATAAGTATTGTGTTACCATGACTGTTGACTTGAGAAACTTGTACAGTGTTGCTATGGGATAATGGATGTCACAAGCCAGACAGAGGGACGTGGCATGAGATGTCTTCACACTACTAAATGTGACATACACTTTGTAATTTATGAAGGGTTTCTGGAGTTTTCCATACAGCATCTGTGGACCAGGTTGACCATGGAACTATGGGGAAATGAAGATAATCGGACTTGAAATCTTTTCTTTGATCTCTTACTTGACTCTAAAAACATTTTAGCAAGGTTCACATTGTGCTCATTCCTGTGGCAAAGATGAAGGAAAAAATTAAAGTTCAAAATGTTAAGTAACCAGCCCAACACCAGAGACAGAGCCAGTGTCAGATTTGCATTCTAGAGACAATTTGATAGCCTTTCAATGGACAGCATCGAGCACCATATTTTTTATTTTATAGAAAGACAGCATTTAGGTCAGAATATTTCTTGTTTTCTAGAAAATTGAAAAAAATTTCTTTTCAGATTGCAGAAGTGCGCAACACGCCTGCATTTACAGGCAGTTTCAGAAATCTGCGCTACCTCCTTTCATGAAAGCCTGGGGTGAATTTTAGAAGAAAGCTGCTTCTCACGATCTCAGCAGACGCACAATGTATCTGACTTTAAAATTACATGAGTTTTTTGTTCTGCTGAGTAAAAGTCCAGTGATTTTAAAATTTGATTTAAACCTATGTGAAATTTTATTTTTCCCACAAGATCACAACCACCTTACAACACTGAAATCTACTGTTCTTATTGTATAGAAAAAAAAGAGAAATCAGAAAAGTTAAATGACTAAATCATAGAACATGTACATACTCCTTGAACAAAAATACTATTCTTATTCCATTTCCTTTGATGCTTTGCTTATATAAAATTGTTTGGGCCTAATATTTGATTATGGTTTACTTTATAAAATATTCTTGGTT
>NW_022928250.1:0-201 GCF_012274545.1 Fukomys damarensis | reverse complement strand
ACCTTTACCCCAACTGATTGCCAATAAAGTCAGGGCCTGGGACCAGCCAGCACCTCTGTGGGCTGCACTGACATTGGCGGTCCTGGCACCCCGCTTTCTCTCTCTTTGTCCTCCCTTTTAGCATTCTTTTTCTTAGATCTCTGTCACACACTGGGCAAGTGGGGACTGGAACCTGACTACAGGGGTCTCTGGCAGACAATG
>NW_022928249.1:0-209 GCF_012274545.1 Fukomys damarensis | reverse complement strand
TAACAACATAACAACATCCAAAATTCAAGATGGTGGACTGGGATTTAGCTCAGCAGCACTGTACGTGCCTTGCAAGCGCAAGGTCATAAATTCAATCCCTTATAGTAAAAAAAAAAAAAAACAAAAAAATTCAAGACGACTTCTGTAACAAGGTTTTAAGACGCATTAACAACCTGCTGTAACAATCTCCAAGGTGCCCACAGCTTTCT
>NW_022928248.1:0-213 GCF_012274545.1 Fukomys damarensis | reverse complement strand
GGGTGAAAATAATGCAATATGAATTATGATATTAAAATTCAATTACATTTAAGATCTACATTAATCACCCCAAATTCAATTAACACTTTAGATGCTTCCATAGATATTTATATTACCTCACATTATGCGAATTACTATATTTTACATCACGATACAATGGAAAAATTATGAAGATCTTTTAAGAACTATTTCTCTCTGTGATAAGTGATGTTT
>NW_022928247.1:0-271 GCF_012274545.1 Fukomys damarensis | reverse complement strand
CTGACTGGGAGCTACATGGAGCGTGCACTTTATCCTAAGGACACAAGAAAGGGCTCATAAAACTTCAGACCGCAGAGTGCACCAGAAGGAGCATCTGAAGTGCAGAGCTTTACTTAGAAACAGAAAAGCCTACATGCGTGCGTGCATAAAGGGCATGGAGTGCATCACAATATTTTCTCACAAAGTGTTTTTTCTCAAATGATCAGAGTTGAAATTTGAATTCTTTTCAAAGGGGCTTTGGAAAGGATAGCAAAAAAAAAATATATATATA
>NW_022928246.1:0-865 GCF_012274545.1 Fukomys damarensis | reverse complement strand
TTTTTAATCATGACTATGAAATGGTGAATTCTGAATCAAGAGAGTAAAATTATTTCCTGACTTTTCTTGTAAGAAAACAAAGCTTACATATGAACTTTATTTTCTCTAAAAAACTGATAATTTCAAATTTAGGAACTTTTTATTGAATGCTTTCAGTTTGAAAAAAAATTGTTTTGTATACTAAGACTTGAAATTTAACAATTCATAGTCTAGTAATTTCCCTGTGAATTGGAAAAAGAAACGTATCTATTGGCAAATTAAGTTTTTGTTGAAACTCAATTCCTCATAAATGACTGTGTTTTATCTCTTTAATCTTTGTGCAGTTACTATAATAAGCAAGGATAGAAATATATCATGACACATTTTAATTATGCCAAAATTAAGTTTTACAACAAAGGCAAAGTAAATAAAACTTTTTATGACTGTGATTTTCTTAATTTCTTCTACTTGTTGTCGTATAAAAATAGCAATAAAAAGTCTACTTAGTCTTAATACATTGATATTGGAAAACTTATAAATCTAATGTCAATGTGGTATTACAACTAATATTGCAAATAATATCTCAAAATATAAATGAGTTAAAAATAAATTACTTATAATAAAACCAGGCATCGGAAAATTATACCTATGTATTTTCTTTTTTGGGGAGTGGTACCTGGGATTGAACTCAGGACCTTGCGCTTGTGAGGCAGGCAGTGGAACCACTTCCCAGCCCATAGCTATGTATTTTCATTTTTACTTGGTTGAGATAATTTTCACAAATGTTGTTTCAGTAGTACTTTTTAATATTCATTGTAGAGGTATCATCAGTTTGTTTGTATTTTCTCACCACCTAACTTGGCTTTTGGAACTCTGGCTTAGGTAA
>NW_022928245.1:0-294 GCF_012274545.1 Fukomys damarensis | reverse complement strand
CCAAGCCAGAGGAAAAGCATCCTGCTTGAGAAGGCCAGTCAGACACAGCCCAACTTCACACAGATGTGACTTTCATACATGGAACTTTCAGACTGGTTCTGCATTCAATTCACACCCACGCCCAGAAACAATACAGCAGAAGTCTGGAGAGTCATGCAATGATACGCACTGATTCTGTACTTGCCACAGCCATGATCCAGGGCCACGAAGTTAATTGGAGAGCCATTCATAGAAGCTCGCCTCTTTCCCGAATCAATGATTTGAAGCATTGGATTCTACCTACAATGGCCGACG
>NW_022928244.1:0-309 GCF_012274545.1 Fukomys damarensis | reverse complement strand
TTGGTGATGATAGGATAACTGAAATTCATATGCAATTTGTCACCCAAATGGAGCTGAGAGGTTAAGGTGGAAAATTTTGTCCAAATTGGAGAAAAACAATGGAAAGTTCCAGGAGAGCCAGTAGATCCCAATCTAGCTGGAACAATAAAAATAATATTTGACTAGGCCACATGAAGCACATGGCAACTACCCACAGAGGAACAACAGTAAAATAATACACAAACATTCTCATTGAAAATAGTGAGTCCGATGGCAACTAAGAAATTATCTTCGAAGTGTTGTAAAAAACAAACCATGCACCAAAATTTC
>NW_022928243.1:0-216 GCF_012274545.1 Fukomys damarensis | reverse complement strand
CAAACCTGTGTCCCAGAGTCCCTGGCATGTGCCGGCAGGAGAGGGCCACGGGGCCACATTCACCGCCGAGTCCAACTGAACTGCTCGGCCACTCTGCGTCCCGAGGGCTGCTGGGAGCCGGTCAGCCTGGGCAGGTGGCGCACAAGGCCACCATGACCCGACTGTCCTGACAGTCTGACACCGTGCCCCGACGACTGTGCCTGGAGTTAGTTCCCT
>NW_022928242.1:0-936 GCF_012274545.1 Fukomys damarensis | reverse complement strand
CATAATTCAGAAGAACATCCATCTGGAGAATGAATCCAAAAGAGTTTCTTTCTTTCTTTCTTTCTTTCTTTTTCTTCCTTTCTTCTCTTCTTTCTCTTTCTTTCTTCTTTCTTTACTTCCTACTTTCTCTCTCTTCCTTATTTTTCTTTCTCTTCATTCCTTTCTTACTTTTTGTTTTTAATTCACACATAGTAATTGTACATATTTATGGGGTACAGTGTGATATTTAAATATATGCATACAATATGCAATGATCATATTAAGAGAATTGCATATCTATCACTTTTTTATCTTTTACATGTGTTTATAACATTCAAATTCCTCTGTGGTAGTTACTTTGAAATAGTCAATCAATTGTCAACCATAGTTATCCTACTGAGCTATTGAATATTAGAAGTTATTCCTCCTATTTCACTGCACCCCTGTGCTCACTGAGGGTCTTCCTCCTTATGGCTCCCCCTGTTGGTTCCCTCTCAGCATTCCCATTGTGTGAGTCTCTGCAGAACCTCTCTGCTCCTTTAGTTTTTGCACTCAACTCCACCAATGAGCAGCCCGGGAAACATTGTTTCTAACTTCCAGTGCCCTGGGATTGAAGTCCAAATTCCCAGTCATAAGGATAGGACCATTATCGTCTCCTTAGCCTGATCTCTCCACATCACCTCTTCTACTCCTTATTCCTTAATCACCCCCATTACTTTCTGTCTCTTTGGATGTCTCTTGTGTCCATCCTCTTTTCTGTATTCACAATGACTGTGCCCGCATGTAGTTACGACAAGACCATGGGAGCTGTTTCTACTCAGACCTACGCCCTCTGTTGCCTTTTCTTGAAGTGAGCATATTACTGCTTTGTGCAAACCTTTTCATGCCTCCTCTTGGCCTATAAAAGGGACCGTCATGTACAAAAGAGAGCTGTTACTACCTATTTTCTGTAAGGTG
>NW_022928241.1:0-406 GCF_012274545.1 Fukomys damarensis | reverse complement strand
GTATTCCACTGGATAAGATACACCACCCATTATTTATCCATTCATTAGTTGGTGGGCAATTGCTTTATTTCCATTTTTTGGCTGTTATAAACAATACTGTTAATGAACATTTGTATACAAGTTTTGCATCAACATTTACTTTCAGTTTTCTTGATTCTATTCCTAGGAATAAAATTGTTATGTCTCAATAAATGATTCTTCAATTTAATTTTTACTGACAAAACACAAATAAGCTTATTATAAGCAAATCAACTCACTATTTTACAAAGTCCAAATAAATTCCTCTTCCAGCCCAATTATACTCCCCTCAGGTAAATATTACTATCCCAAGGAAACATCTCTATTTCCTTCCAGGACTATCCTATGACATGCACCTTTCCATATTCTGGAAGATTGTGATATTTAG
>NW_022928240.1:0-1021 GCF_012274545.1 Fukomys damarensis | reverse complement strand
AAAAAAATGGTGCAGAATGGGAACACAACCAAATGGAATGATCCATTGTTAGAACTAGGTCTGAAAATGTAGTAGAGATCTAGGCAGGGGTGAAACATATTTGACAGAATGACAGAACTGGCATTCAAAGTTGTCAGTTGTAACAGATTAAAATACTACAAGATGTTGTGAAATACACTAAGGCTGAAATAATTAAAATGTTCTGTAGGCACCTATAGCTTTATTCATAAATTTGTTTATTATAGTATCTCACTAGCTGAACTAAGAGCATTCATAAGTCTGCTCTACTTAAAGATTTCTCATAGTAATTGCAGGAATTTAAAAGAATTATGGAAGAGTGAAGGGTCAAGATATGCTATAAAAATTTACTTCATTGTAGATGCAAAGACTTACTATGCTTTCAACTTAGAAATTTATCCTGCAACTCAGCCATCAAGTCCTTATTTGTATAGTAATAAACTGAATGACACTGTGAACAGACTTGTTGCTCCCATCATCCTAGTTGAAAGGTAACATTTGACAATTTGTTGACCAATTTCCAATCAATGTCATATTCACTAAAAGAGCACAAGTTGATCAGCATAGGAATTGTATGCAGGAACAAAGTAGAAATTCCAAATGAAATGTTGCAATTTAAAAACGGAGAAAATAATATTTAGATTTCAGAAACATTTGCATTGGCTTTACATATGGCAAAGAAAAACAAACTGGTAATACTGTTGTCAACATAATGCCATGATGCAAATATTGATAGGGAAAATGACAAGATGGAAACCTCAGACGGAAACTCTGCACAGCAAAACCAAGGGTGGAGTAGATATTGTGGATGAATTAGAGAGCAACTATGATGTCACTTGAAATGAAAAGCATTGGCCAGTGGCTGTGTTTTAATTGATCATAAACATGTATGGGATAGTTTTATAGTTTACAAAGAAAATAACAAATACAAAATACCATGGATAAATTTTCTTAGAAGACTGGTACTGGAACTCATAAGAGACCACTTACAGCAGAGGAAAAA
>NW_022928239.1:0-204 GCF_012274545.1 Fukomys damarensis | reverse complement strand
CCTTCACCTCATGTTCAGAGCAGATGAATTCTAGAGTTTAACTCGGGCAATCTCTCTGCTCTGAGGTCTTATTTCAGGTTGCATATATTTCTAACCAAAGGTATGCAGATTGTTAATGATGAAACAAGCAAACGCCATTAAGAAGGGGAAAGCTATTGAAAACATATTAACTAGTGGCCTCTTGATAGTTCTTTGGTAATGTAG
>NW_022928238.1:0-288 GCF_012274545.1 Fukomys damarensis | reverse complement strand
GCCCTCCTGGACACGCTGTGTAATTCCTGGGCTTGATCTGCTGGAATGTGGCAGGTTGAGGCCATAGTTACTTATTGCTCTAGTTCAGCACTGAGACCCAGAGACTCTGTTTGAAGAACATGTTTCCTTCTCAGGTTTTCAGCAAGGTACAATGCGAACTTGTTTATCACTGAGAACTTTGCACACTGTAGTGGAAGAGTTTCAGCAAGGAGGGGCTGTGGGGTCTGATGTATTGGCTTAGGGGCTGTGCTCTCTGTTTTGCTACAGAAGGGCAGAATGTTAAAGGTA
>NW_022928237.1:0-339 GCF_012274545.1 Fukomys damarensis | reverse complement strand
ATTAAGTTTCTCCAAAGCATTCGGTTTGTGCTGGGGTCAGAGAGTGGAGAAACTGTGATGTTTCGCTGCATCTCAGAATAGCCTGTTCAGCAGAGGACACTCACAATGAATAATGGAGAGACACAGCCACAGAGAGGAAGGTAGAGCTGATTCTGGGGCTGATGGGAGGGAGAAAGGGGGTTGGTGAGGGTTTTCTTGGGTTGTGTATTGCACTCAAGTGTATTTAGAAACAAGCCTTTGCTTCGATACCTTCTTCCTTCTTTCTCCACAGATCTCACCTCAAAGGAAAATAAAGCCGATTCACAATCATCCCAATATTTCAGTTGTTTTCTGGGCCAG
>NW_022928236.1:0-220 GCF_012274545.1 Fukomys damarensis | reverse complement strand
ATCTTTGGCAAGTTGAAAGTTTTTCCAACACCATTTATTAAAGAGGTTATTTTGGGGGCTGGGGCTTAGCTCAGTGTTGGCACTGCCTGCCTCTCAAGCACAAGGTCCCTAGTTCAATCTTGGTCTCCCCCCCAAAAAAAAGTAGCCTGCTTTAAAGAGGCTATTTTTCCTCCAGTGAGGATAACTGGCTCCTTTGTCAAGGATGAGGAAGCTGAGTATG
>NW_022928235.1:0-252 GCF_012274545.1 Fukomys damarensis | reverse complement strand
CATTTTCTACATGGGTGGGAGCTTTCTAATACAAGACCAGCCAGTGTTCAAGATAAATTCTGTTTCTTTCAATAAAAACATATACACAGAATGTGCAAAACACCAATAGTGATTTCTATAAAGCATTAAACACCTTACCTAGCAGATCCCAAATAAGCTCTGACAGAATAAGTCTGCCTAATAATGCTTAATTTTTTAGAGAAAATCCAGAATGCCTACGTATGGGTAGTCACATATGATTGAGTTGTACCA
>NW_022928234.1:0-234 GCF_012274545.1 Fukomys damarensis | reverse complement strand
AGGTCTCTGCCTGGCTGAGATTGAAACCCTGTTGTTAAGCACTTTTAGCAGAGAAGCCCTTCACGCCTAAGAGAGCTCCGAGCAGCTCTCACTGCACACAAGCCTCCAGAACCCTGTATACTTGGGGATAGTTTCAGTTTGACGTTAGAACCCAAACGCACTTGGCAGAGCGCTTCTGTGGTTGAAGTTGCAGTTTTCCCCGGGAAACAGCTTCTCTCGCCGCTTAGCCGTTTA
>NW_022928233.1:0-228 GCF_012274545.1 Fukomys damarensis | reverse complement strand
ATCAATTCATTAAATGTACTTCTGTAAAGGGAATCTTATTCTATAGTCCTGGGGTAGGAAAATCTCAAAAGAGAGCAAATCCAAAGAGGTGGGGAAATATATGAACTGAGAATTGGGAATGATGTTTTAACCAAGAGTCTTAAAAAACGGGAAACCAGTTTGAGATCACTCAGTCTGAAAATCATTACCACCCCCATTTTGTTCAACCCAGTACAATCCTGAAGGTCC
>NW_022928232.1:0-226 GCF_012274545.1 Fukomys damarensis | reverse complement strand
TGAAGCCAGTCACAGCACAGAGCGACACCTCTATAAACTATAAACCAAAATTAGCCCTTTCTCTCTTAATTTGTTTGTTGGCCATTGTGTTCCAGTGACCAGGAAAGTGACTAAGACAGTCATCACGAGAAATAAAAGGAAAAAAATAAAACAAAGGATAATGTGAAAGAGGAAAGAAGAAAGGTGAGATATATTGTCATTATTTTATCCTGGCTAAATGAAAGGC
>NW_022928231.1:0-322 GCF_012274545.1 Fukomys damarensis | reverse complement strand
AGCACTAGGAGGTTCACCTAAAATCTTGTGCTCTGAAAACTGCAGGCCCTTACAATACAGTGTATATTCTTGCATGTTCAAAGATCTTGTTGATTCTCAAAATGCTTTATAAATTACCTTTATTTCATTACATTGAAACCTTTTATTCCACTCTTTTAAACACCTTTTCCCTTCTTATTATTTCCATTTGTCTGATATAGAATTCTCTTATTTAAAAAGTAGCATTTATTAATGAATTTTTCCTTAAATAATAAGAATCTATTGTTATGGATATTTTGCAAGTAGTATGCTGAGAAATCACTTTATTTTCCTTAAAGCCATA
>NW_022928230.1:0-608 GCF_012274545.1 Fukomys damarensis | reverse complement strand
GCTGGACATGGAACTATAGTATGTAGTACTTGCCATGCTGGGTTTCAAGCTTGCTTTGTTCTAATTTTATATGTATCTCTTTAATTGTCTCTTTTGCAACGGTAATGCTTGCCTTGTTTTATTGTACCTTGGCAATTTTTAATTTTCTTCAGAGGAGAATTAGTACTTGAAACTTTTCAGCAATAGTGGAACTGTTAGCACTCTACTGTATATTAGGGATGGACTAACTGCACTTTGCATAATGAGGTGGACATGCATCTTTTGTGGCCCAGGGGTAATATGTTATGGTTTAGATTCAAAATGTCCCTTAAAACCCTCATATTAAGGATTTTTGCATCTACATTCATTAAAGAGATTGGCCTGTAGTTCTCTTTTTTAGTGGGATCTTTCCCTGGTTTGGGAATCAAAGTGATACTTGTTTCCAGGAATGAATTTGGGAGTATTGTTTCCATTTCAATTTCAATGAAAAGTTTGAAGAGAAAAGGCAGTAGTCCTTCTCTAAATATCTTTCTAAAATTCTGCAGTGAATCCATCAGAACCTGGGTTTTTCTTTGTTGGTAAATTTTTAATTACATTTTCAATTTTGCTGATTGTAATTGGGGTGTTTA
>NW_022928229.1:0-241 GCF_012274545.1 Fukomys damarensis | reverse complement strand
AATGCCCAAGACAAATGTTAGTTTCACTATCTGATTGTCAAGCCAGAAAAGCAGTAAGAACTCGTCAATATTAAGTAAACCAGTCTTTTGAGAACTTAGAATCTAAGGAAGCATTGGCAGAGGCTGAGTTCAGTAGGAAGATGTTGTCATCATATTTAATAATTGGTACGGCACTGGTGCAAACCACTCAGACCTTCCCTGATGATACGGCTGCATGGCTCTTGCACCTGTTTAGAAGAGT
>NW_022928228.1:0-257 GCF_012274545.1 Fukomys damarensis | reverse complement strand
AGGAGGAAGGGGCATTTCTGAGAGGCTGGAGAAAAGAAAAGGAGTAGTGCTTCAGAAAGTATACAAAAGTCTACCCAAGATATCCGACTTTACCAAAAACAGGACTGCGTAGAGGTCTGCAAGAGGGCGTGAGGCAGAGCACTTTGTCTAGAGTGAAGGACAACCCAGGAAGACCAGGAACAAGGCTCCTGAGATGCCATTAACAGCATCTTTGCAGTGTAAGCACCACAAACTGATGAGAGAGAAGTGGTCGCAGT
>NW_022928227.1:0-205 GCF_012274545.1 Fukomys damarensis | reverse complement strand
GGGTGAGAGAGGTGATGAGATGGTGAATCCCGGAGCCCTCGTGAGGCAGAGTTGTGCCCGACGGCACTGTGTGAGCACACAGTGAGACTCTGTCTACAAACCAGGACCGGCCCTCACCACTGCCTGGGCCTTGACCCTGGATGTCTGGCTTCCAGCACTGAGACACATGCTTAGCCACGCAGTCCGGGCTGCACCGCGCAGTGGC
>NW_022928226.1:0-1519 GCF_012274545.1 Fukomys damarensis | reverse complement strand
AAAAAAAAAAAATTATATTAACAGGTTCTGACAATCTCAAAACCTCCCTCAATCTTGAAATACATATCCACCCATCTGCATACCTCTTCCTGCTTACACAAATACTCTCTCAAACCCCTTCAATACTATCCCTTCACCTCAGGAGTATATAAAAAAATTTCTAACAGAGTCAAACATCCTGAACCAATACCTTAGCCTATTGATATTTCTCCTACCTCCCTCTCTTCCTGCTGACATACCATCTTTTTTCCCCCACCATCCGCATCTCAGACAAACCACAAATAGCCATACAGTACTAGTTTGTAAAAAGTATTGACAAAAGGGCAAAATTATCAAAACAAATTTTATGTTGATGATTAATGTGTGGCTGGATCTGTTGAAGCTATTATAACCAAATTTATTCTCTTTACAAAATAGCAATAAGGTCAAACTCAATTAAATTGAATAGTTTGAAGTGGTAAGTAATACCTCTTGACAAATAAAGCCAAGAACATATCACAGGAAAAAAAATGTAAATAGATCACACCAACAAAATTTCTCTTCACTCAACTCGACCTCAACCCCCTCACTCCTGCTTGCGTGTGTGCATACATGCACATGCATGCAGAAACACAAACACACACACACAGAACATGGCACAAAATGTCTCCAATAACTCCTGATTCTCCCAAAGCAGATCCAGTGGGCACAAATGGAGAGGAATTCCAACATTAGATAGCTGAGCTGTATGCAATAATTAGAGAGAAATGAAGAAACTCAACTAGATCAAAGATCACATAACTCAAAAGATAGAACTATCACACAAACTGACCAACATAGTCATGGAAAAAAATAGAAGAGCTGACCAAAACTGTTCAAAATATGAATGGCAAATTGACCAAAGAAATAGACTCCATAAAAAGTGCCTAACAGAAATCATGGAGATAACGAATTCTATAGAATTTATAAACAGCAGAAATGATCAGTGTAAAGAAAGAGTTTCAGAAATCAATGACAAAATGGAATAATATGATGATCTACTCAGAGTAACCTTAAAAACAATAAAAGAGCAAGGAAAAAATTCATCTAACAGGTACTGGATGATGCTAAGAAGGCTAATCTATGGCTAATTAGAGTTAGAAATTAGAGAACAGCACATGTGGAATAAAAAGTGTGATTACAGAAATCATCACAATGGAAAACTTTCCAAGTAAGGGGAAAAAATGTAACATGTAATTAAAGGAGGCATACAGAAGACCAAATAATTATAAGAGAAAAAACTACACACAACACATGATAGTCAAAATCCCAGAGGTCCAACAAAGGACAGAATATTAACAGCTGTCAGATAAAAGCAACAAATTACTTATTAAGGTAAACCCATTAGATTTATAGAACACTTTTCAACACAAACTATAAAGGCCAGGAGAGCATGGACTGAAGTGTTTCAAGCTCTAAAAGAAAACTCCCAACCTAGACTAATATATTCTGCAAGACTATCTTAATGGAGAAATAAGGACAAATAAATTTGTCCTTTGAC
>NW_022928225.1:0-1703 GCF_012274545.1 Fukomys damarensis | reverse complement strand
TCAGCCAGTTATATGGTGGTAGAATATTTCACAATACAGTGAGACTGTCCTTAAGCCAGCATATAAGCAGCAGGCTTGAGAAGGCCAGTCAGACGCACAATGAGCTATTCAAGCCAGCATACAAGCAGCAAGCTTGAGAAGGCCAGTCAGACACACAATGAGCTAACGCAGAACTGGCTTTCATACAGTGGAATATTTAAGACTGGTTACGCATTCAGTGAACACACACTCAAGCAAAGAATCATACAGAGGTGTGGCAGTCGTTGTAAAATATGCAGTGAGCCTGAACTTGCCACAGCCAGGAACCAGGGCAATTACATGAGCTGTTGAGCTATGCATTGAGCCTATGCTCATTCCGGGATTTAACAGGTGGTCACTGGGTTCTACTAAGAATTGCAGACGTGTCCGACTCATAACATGTTGAAGGCAGCAGAAACTTGAGGAACTGATAGCCACACAATGAGAGAGCCAGACACCTGGACTTGAGGTACAAGGCAGTTGAGAACCAGCGTGCAACTGAGACCTGCACTTATATGGCTGAATTGCAGGGAAACATTTAGTACCTGTTAGATGCATTGTGACAACCACCTGGCGTCCTCCTCCTTCCAGTGCAACTTTGAGCTGCAGGTTAGCCCGAAGTGAGTTCACTCTCATTCCAGGCTACATCACGCAGACTGTTTAGGAACAATTATTCATGCAGAGTGTTCAGGCTCTCCACAGGATGCATAAAGCTGTCTCAATGGAAATGGTTATCGAGTCAGTGAGAAAACCCTCATTTGGGACAGAAACCTGTTGAAAAATCAGCAGGGCATAGCCATGCATTGATACCACCAGCGACCCAGCCTGCAAAAGGCAGCCATTGAGCAAGGAATTGCCACGCTATAAGCCTGCATTCCCACTACCTGACTCCTGCCAAATGCCTACCATGGATACCAGTACAGACAGCCCTCACTTATATCATTCTGCATGAAGCACAACTTGCTTCTTCCAGCCAACAGAAAGATGAGCAGCAGATCATCCAGGGTGGCCTGCAGCAGACGATTTAGGTTCCATTGGTCCTGCAGTGTGCTCAAATTCAACCCAGCTGATGCCAATCATCTGAAAAGGAAAGGTTCATGAGTGAGTCAGCCTGCTGTTATTTCAGACTACAACCTGTGGATAAATGAGCAGGGTCTACCCATGCAGTCAGCCCGTGTTGCAAAAGATAGCATTCAGCGGACAAATGGACAGTGGAGAGCCATGCAGTGAGCCTGCATTGCCACTGTTTTGACTCCCACAGACCACTGAGGACCAGGTAATAGCACAGAGAGCCCTCACTCCTATTGTGCTGCATTCACCTGATCTTTAGTTAATCTTTAGGCTCATGCTGGAATTGCCCTGCCTAGCTTGACTACAGCGGACTGCTTATGGAGTGGTTAGCAATGCAGTCCACACGTCATCACTCTGCCAGCTATGTAGCAGTCCTGTGAGGACTGGTCAGCTAACAGGGCTCTTGCCGGGTCTTGAGCGCCTCCTTGTGGATGATTTAAGAATTGGTAGGCATGTCAAAATCCTTGCTAACGGAAAAGGCATACAGAGTTTTGGGGAGTAGTGCTAAGCATGGAGCAAGTCTGCCCTCAGTGCAGCTTATAGGCAGGGCGCCCATGAACACCATTTGGCCACACAGTGAGCACACCCTTGTCCCTGCCTGCACCTAGTGAACA
>NW_022928224.1:0-252 GCF_012274545.1 Fukomys damarensis | reverse complement strand
AGAGATGCAAAGGTGAAAGACTGCTCTGAGAAGAGAGTCCCAGAGCACCATGTTCCAGAGTGGAAGCAGCCTAGAGAGTTTGTTCTTTGGGTTTGGCTTCAGAGTGCTCAGCCATCCAGGCACTTGGCCCCTACAGCCAGGAGAGAAGGAAACATGGCTGCTCCTCCAGCTGGTGGCAGACTTTGGCATCCTCCATGAGGTTCTGGTTTTAGGTGCACGCAGAATGTAGGGTCAGCAAGGCTTCCACCCAGA
>NW_022928223.1:0-289 GCF_012274545.1 Fukomys damarensis | reverse complement strand
TCCGCCCAGTGTACAACAAAGGCCTGAGGGGGAAAAAACACTAAAAGACAGACCTAAGAGTGACACAAAGCAGGGGGCCACGCTGACCAATGCAGGTGCAACTGATAAAGGCTCTCGCGGGTCCAAGCCACTGATTTTTACTGGTGATCGACGGGTAAAGGCGGGTTAGCGCAAGGGCAGAGCTATGGTAAGGATGCACAGTCATGCGGTTTCTATGGAAATTAACGTAAGCAAGGCTTGTAAAGGACAAGAGGAAGCATTCTCGAATGAGGAAAGAACAGACAAAATA
>NW_022928222.1:0-1504 GCF_012274545.1 Fukomys damarensis | reverse complement strand
GCAGCCAAGGTAGGAAGAATAGTATTTTCTCCCACTCACAGCTTTAAAAATGAGAGGAAAATCTGATGTGTTGAATATAGATAAGTACATCATTCAAATTTGATCAAATTGCTGAAAAACTCTTACTTTTCTCTAAATTCAAATTCATAGTATTATGACCATTGTCTCCTAAGAAATAAAACCTATACCAAATGCAATAGGATTCTGAAACTAAAATACCATTTTGAGTCCTTACAAAATTTAAGGAATATTGTCAAAAGTTGCATGTTGGAATGACAGAAAGATACATAAGGATAAAATTGATATCTCCATGTGCCTACCTCCAATTCCAATCTCCTAATGTAACCAACACAAAGACTTTGATCTGTATATTTACATTAATTCCTTTCCACCCACACAAACACAGACTTGTATATTCAGTGATTATTATGTTCTACTGGGCATATCCTCCTTCAGAAATGAAGACCTCCTGCCTTCAGTGGTTGCAAACACAGGCATGAGCTGGTCCTCAGCCATAAGTTGTCATTGAAATCACCTCAGCTGAAGAAAACTGCTTCTTCAAAGCTCCTGGCTCTTTCTAGTGTCATCAGCTCATCACAGTGGCAAAATGACCTGGCTTCTTTGACCCATCTCAAAAGAAATTTAAAGCAGTATCCTTACCTGTTTTGTATATATACAAATTATTTTTCTGTTGAGAATATTGTCTTTGTGAACTGATATATGCTGAAATACATTTAAAGTCATTAGATTCGCTCTATTTGATATATATTTTTTAGATATTAAAACCCTCAGTTATTTTCTTCATCTTCTTTGAATTATCACAGATATGGATAGAAATATTAATTATTAAGTCTGAAAAAATTTACATTACTAAAGGTACTTCACACTCAACCATAATGGCTGTCAGTAAATTAGATTTATAATGAATTAAGCAAAATGCACAGGTAGATGTCGGTTTCTTTGTTTTTTGTGTTTTTTTTTTACCAGATCACAAGACATTATTTTGTTATATATTTTACAGAAATGTACCCTGGAATAGAATACATTTAAAAATTAACAAAACAATTGATCCAAGTTTAACATATGCTTAAAATGAAAGTACTACATTATGTGTCTATCTATGCCTTTTAATCACTTACCAAGGGTATAATTTACACTAATCTCAGTCACTTTAAGATCATCAGGAGGTGATTCCCTTCTCCCCCAAATAATCCTATTAACTAAATTTGCTAGTTCCTCTAGGCATGAAATTCACAATCAAAATCTTCATTTAGCATGAAAGTACGAATTCCAGAAACCAGTGACACAGACTAACTAATGCTATAGTCCCCACACAATGCATTTCTTCCTTACCCTCACTTACAAGATACATGGTAACACCCCTAACTCTGACACTGTGACTAATTTGTGATTCTTGTAAGAGTCTCAGTCGCATATCTGTGTACACGCATGGTAAGTAAACATTTTCCAATTTTTTTCACTACCACAAATGGGGAAGTAAATG
>NW_022928221.1:0-343 GCF_012274545.1 Fukomys damarensis | reverse complement strand
TTCTTTGTCATGGAAGTATCTTATTTCCTCATACATTTTGAAAGAGAATTTTGCAGAATACATTGGTCTAGGTTGGAGGTTGTTTTCTTTTAGGACTTGAAATATCTCATTTCAGGCTCTCCTTGACCTGAGTATTTTTGTTGAAAAGTCTGCTGTGATTCTGATGGGCTTTCATTTGCATGTGATTTGTTTCTTTTCTCTTACTGCTTGTAGTATTTTGTTCTTCTGTTGGGTTTCTGGCATCTTGATTTTTTTTTCAGCTTTAATTGAGTTTATTGGCACATTTCAGGGATACAGTACAGTTAGATTCATTGTTGGCATCTTGCACCTCTACATGACAGGT
>NW_022928220.1:0-343 GCF_012274545.1 Fukomys damarensis | reverse complement strand
TACCAAGGGAGAGCTGGGAGGAGGAGCAGTGCCTAAGGGCGGTTGCCAAGGCAATCACAGAGGCGATGGGGAAGACACTAAAGTCTTCTGGAGGTCAACCTCTGGGCAGGGAGGAGGGGCGTCTACAGCCAGTGAAACCACATCCCCCCTCCGGGGATCAACGGGAAAGAGTTATCATCAAGTGGATGAAAGAATCTCAAGAGGATAAATAAGATCATGATAATAACATCACCACCTAATGCTTGACACTTTGTAAGTGCTGGAAACAATAGGGGTCCAATTTAGTTTAATTTCTGACTTAGAGCTTTTGAAAATAGAAATGAATTGCCTTACAGAGTTGTGT
>NW_022928219.1:1755-3382 GCF_012274545.1 Fukomys damarensis | reverse complement strand
TGCATAAATATTTATTAGGCAGAATTTTAAAAGTACACATTCAAAGAAATAGAGTGCCAGCCTTAAGTATAGTTACGGCCTAGAGATAGGTACAAATATAGGGATGTTGGGTGAAATTCTATGGAACTTGCAGATTTTTGGGAAAGGAGGTTAAATTTTAGAGGAAATATCCTGTTGTATATATTAAAGTGTTTTAAAATTGGAAGTTATAGTATTACATATCTGTAAAAACACTTCAAAACAACAAATGACACTTTGAATTATTGAACTGTCCATAAATGAATTGTACTTCATCAAAATTCTTACAAAAATTGTTGGTCATTCCTTTCTTTTGTTTTCTTTGCTTTTATTCAGTTCATTGATACATTTTAGGTATACAGTACAGTTACATTCATTGTTGGGATCTTGTACCTTTACATGACAGGTGGTCTTGATTCTCATTTTGTCCCCTCACCCCTGCCCTCTCTTTAAGCTCAGTAGTGACTTTCAAAATTACCTTTAGGCTGTGTATCTACTATATCCCTAGATATGTGTCACAAGACAGTCACCTGACATTTGCCACTGTTCTTGCATCTTTTTTATATTGCTTACATAATACAGCTGCTTCAAACATACTGCTCATGGAGTCCAAGCCAACTGAAATCACTTAACCTTAACAGAGAAATTAAATGCTCTTATAAAATCATGTAATTATTTACATTTGCCCTTTCTATCTGTCTTTATAATTAATCCATTTGACATATGTACTTTGGTCAGTTCAAGTTATCTTTTAACTTTTGGTTAATTTCTCAATGAATATAATCATGAGCACTGGCAGAATGTAGCACAATTTGAAAAGAAATGCTTCATCTTACCAAGATGTCTATGAAATGGATCTCAGCTCTGCTGCTGCTGCAGTTGGGTTGTTATTTCAGTTTTGGAAGCTGTGGAAAGGTGCTGGTGTGGTCGATGGAATACAGCCACTGGATGACTATGAAGAACATATTAGAGGAACTTATCCAGAGGGCACATGAGGTGATAGTCCTGAGACCTTCAAGTTTCATTTTTGTTGATGTGAATTCATCATCTGGAATTAAATTTGAAACATTTCCTACATCTCTCAATAACAGTGAATTGGAAGAATATTTCAATCAGTGGGTCACTAACTCGATGAGTGTTGGATCAATAGATACATGTTTGGCATATTATCCAGTGGTGGAAGACATCATGAGGGAATATTCTGTTATTTGGGGGAATATTTGTAAAGATGCAGTTTCAAACAAGAAGCTTATGACAAAACTCCAAGAATCAAGATTTGATGTCCTTCTTGCAGATCCCGTTGCTCCCTGTGGTGAGCTGGTGGCTGAGCTTCTAAAAATACCTTTTGTGTACAGTGTCCGCTTCACCCCTGGCTTCCAAGTGGAAAAACATGGAGGAGGGTTATTAGTTCCTCCTTCTTACGTACCTATCATTATGTCGAGACTAAGTGGTCAAATGAGTTTCATAGAAAGGGTAAAAAACATGATATGCATGCTTTATTTTGACTTTTGGTTTGAATTCTATGATGAGAAACTTTGGAATGAACTTTACAGTGAAGTTTTAGGTAAGTCATAGTTTTAAGTAGTAGAATGCTGTATTTACTATCTAG
>NW_022928219.1:0-930 GCF_012274545.1 Fukomys damarensis | reverse complement strand
ATACTCTGAAGCTAGAATATTGGCTTATATTTGTATCTATTATTTTGGCAGCTTCGCAGAAAAGGAATGCATGCTTAATTATACAATATGTATTTTAATGAATATGATTTAGACTATGTTGGGGTAATATGACAAAAAGTTGCTTTGACAAACACAGTTGCTTTTCATTTTGTCTTTCTGAGCCACAATTGAACCACACATAAAATCTCAACATTTTATCATTCATATATAGTTTTGTCAATAAAATTTATACATTATTCCCACATTTTTCAATGATATACAGTAGATGCACTCAACAATTCTGTAATTCTCCAAACTTTTATCTTTTTTTCTCCTTCTTTACACAGGAAGACCCACTACAATATACAAGACAATGGGAAAAGCAGAAATGTGGCTCATTCGAAGCTACTGGGATTTGGAATTCCCTCGGCCCAGCTTACCCAATTTTGATTTTGTGGGAGGACTCCACTGCAAACCTGCCAAACCTTTGCCTAAGGTAAATACATTACTGTATTTAGTTTTTCTTTTAAATTTCTGTGAAAATGCTCTGAACTAGTCATTGAGAGTCTTAACTCACAGTGCAACAAGGTGTGGCAAAACAGCAAAAGTGCTTTGGCAAGTAAAAACTCATATTTCAGGTGGGAATGGTAGCACTAGCCTGTAATCCTAGAGCTCCAGAGAGTGAAGCAGGAGAATCACTACTTCAAGGAACCCTGGGAAACAGAAATTTGAAGGTCAACCTTGATTTCATAAGAAGACCCCATTTAAAAACATCATATTTCTATTTCATTGTAACTATTTTTATTTCAAAAAGAACATGAGATGCCTAGTAGGTAGAGTCCATTACATTATAGTCTTCAGTATTCCACATTATCATTTATTCATTCATTTAAAATCTAAAAGCCACTAATGTACAACATCAGTAAATGT
>NW_022928218.1:0-231 GCF_012274545.1 Fukomys damarensis | reverse complement strand
TTGGAAGTAAACTAACCAGAAATAAGAGAAAACACCTGCACTCATAACGTGCATGCCGCCATTCCTCAGATGAGGCGTCCTTTTCCCTTCATTAGTTGATTTTAAAGAACTTAATATGCATAAATCCTACCTAACTTATTTAATACTGAGAGATACAGCCTTTTAATGAACACATAAATATATTGGAAAGTAGAGCCAGAGGAAACTGGCTTAAATATTCCTATTTTAAAA
>NW_022928217.1:0-200 GCF_012274545.1 Fukomys damarensis | reverse complement strand
GGCATCCACAGTCTCAGTAAATCACACTGACCTGTGGACTTTTGCCTTTCACATTCCAATTGTTAGCTAGGAGTCTACTACATTGCTGTATGGTGGTTATACTGGCAAAATTCACCACCTACTCTTGCAGGAATGTCCAACATATTTATACTCCAGAACACTGGCATTCTCAAGGTTGCCTATCTATGAAGAAGAAAGGG
>NW_022928216.1:0-268 GCF_012274545.1 Fukomys damarensis | reverse complement strand
GGCTGCCTCATTCTGAGTTCTCATCTGTCAAACAGTTCCATCAGAGAGTATCTGTAGCTGCTCATCCAAGCTTGTTGATCTTGTTTTCAGTGTCAATATTAAAAGATTGTCTACTACATTTATATTTCCCCCATTAAGTTTATCGGTACATTTAAAGCAAACAATACAGTTACATTTATCATTAGGATCTTGTACCTTTATACTACATGTAATGTAGCAGAGATCATAAAGAAAGAATAATAAGAGTAGGAAAAATGAGGGATCTCAT
>NW_022928215.1:0-209 GCF_012274545.1 Fukomys damarensis | reverse complement strand
ATAGACCATTGCTCAGTGAAGTCACTTAGCTATTCAAAGCATGTTCAGCCATCACTCAACTGCGTGCACCAAGAATATTGGGAGGGGGACAGAGAATTTGTGCTTTCCCCCCAAATAGCCATTTCCCAAAGAGCAGCTTGGCTCCGTTCAGGTTGGACCCTGGGGCCACATCAGTCTCTTCCTCTCGCATGTCTTTCTCTCTCTTCTCC
>NW_022928214.1:0-215 GCF_012274545.1 Fukomys damarensis | reverse complement strand
AAGAAAACAAGTTCTCATTTTTTGTTCATCAGAGATAGTTATGGGTACCAATCAGGATCACCTAACTGACAATAATTCAAGAAAGAACCCTTTCCTTCATACTTAGCTAACAAGTGCCTTGGTGAGAGTGAAAGAGAGAGCTTAAAAATACTGGATGGGTCCTAGACCTCCATTATGACATACAAGACTTGGTTGTGGGGACCCCCAGGTTGGAA
>NW_022928213.1:0-323 GCF_012274545.1 Fukomys damarensis | reverse complement strand
AGGAGGGGGAGGAGGAGGAGGAGGTGGTGGTGGCAGTGGCAGCAGTACTAGGGCAGTTGTGGCCACTTCTAGGATGGGACTGGAAAGATGTTTCCCTAGCAAACCATCCACAGCTCACAACCAGCCATCCTAGACTTGACTACATCTGGCTGAGATCATTCTTTGCCAATTCAACAGATCTACCATTTGCCAGAGCTGTTTCGCCAGTTTTATCAGGTGACTGGTGAGACTCATCATTTAGGTCACATACGTGGTGCAAGTCCCCATCAGAAACCTGGTCCACGGGCTGCAGCAAGTCCTGTGGATGTGTGTCAGGAGTGCCC
>NW_022928212.1:0-1978 GCF_012274545.1 Fukomys damarensis | reverse complement strand
AATGACTGAAGTTGAATTACTAAAAAACCTGGGGGTTCATTACTCCCTTCTCCTTACAATGATATACATGTATATGTTTGAAAGTTCCCAAGTTAAGAAGAGACAGCGTAGTTCAGTGTAATAATCAAGACTCTAAGCACATAGTCAAAGTAACGCTCTTTTTCAGCTGAGGGCTTCGGGAGCTGTTTCCTTTATGTGTGATGTCAATCTAACCAGCCAATGAACTCAACCTTCAGACTTTGGGTTCTGCCGGCCACTTTCCCACCTGTCCCCAACTGTTTTGGATTCCACTGCCCACTAGGTTGTCCTCGGAGTGAAATGTCCCTGAAAATGAGCCAGATGCCATGTATTCCTGTCCACGGTTTGTTGGACCCTGGAAACCTCAGGCATTTTCATCCTGCCATTGCAGGTCATACTGCTTATCCCAAGAACAGCTCCTTCTCCTGAGATCCCAGATAAGCAGCTCTCGCTATTATCTTCTTCCAAGCAGGAGCCCTTAGATTTCCAAAACTCTGAGACTTGTATCAGGCTCAGAGTCATTCTTTGAAGGCCTCCTCCACTGATTCCTCCCCTGGTCCCCACCCTCCCTGGTTGTGAGAGGAAACACACAGCAATCCTGGAACCGCCTCTCTTGGCTGCTCAAGTCTTGTTTTCTAAGGACCGGGGGTGGGTGAACACTATTACAGGAAGAACTGGTTTTGTCTCTTCTTGTGTCAAGTGTGGAGGATATAGAATCCCACTGCTGGGTACCTATGTACTTGTTTCCTTTAATTATATTTTAGACAGCTTTGGAGCCTCCAATGAAGATGAGTTGAGAAAGTCTTATTTAATATCCTATAATTAAAAAAAACACACCAGTGCATCCTGGTACTGCTGAATGCACATACTTAAGCAATGATATCAGAAACTGTGCTTGTCACTCCTTAGTTCTGTGCCAGCTTCCCACGAAGAACGGTTGTCCTCCACGGCAGCAAGATGGCCGCCAGCTATTACAGGTTGACATTTTGTCAGCAGAACTGGATTTTCTTTCCTCGCAGTTTCAGTGACAGTCCCAACATTGTGAATCACCGGCTTACCTTAGGAACATATTCACATGCAACTTAATCACTGCAGCCACGGCAATGGGACATTTGGTTGTCTGAAGCTATCACTGGCTAGCATGGGTCTTTGTTTTAGTAATAATGGAAATTTAAACTAAAATGATAGTATGCATTTATAGGTAAAAAGCTTCACCTGAAAGGTAAGAGAAGACAAACAAAGTTGACTCCCACTTGAGTAATAGCTAAGGATCAGACTGGCTGGCCAGCAAAGGACCACAAGCCAGTTTTGTGGGGTTGTACTGGGCTGGGGTGTGTTTGATTAGTTCAAACCTGATTTTATAGCTTAGGATGAATCCTTGCAAACTGCAGGCCAATTTGGTTTGCATGAAAGGAATCCTTGGTCTGGGAATTTAGCTCAGTGGTTCTGTGGCCTGCCTTGCAAGCACAAGGTCCCAAGTTCAATCCCCAGTACCAGGAGAAAACCCCACAAAAAATAGGAATCCTCATGGCTTGTCAGTTAGTCTCAGTCATGTGAGGCTCTGCTGGAATCCAAGGTGACCTTAGATCTAGGGCAATGAAGATTTTTGGGTGTAACTGAATGTCTCTATAATTCTCTTATCTTGGTATCTTCAATCTTGAAGGGGAATGAGATAGACTAGATAAATTCAAGGCTAATAAAACTTGTACTACCAATTTTTAAAGGGATACTCCCTAAATGACTAACATACCTATATACAGAGTTGAAAAGGATTTGATCCAGAATTTTATAAAATCTAACACCAAGCTGTCTTCTACATTTAGTTGCCTACTAGGCATATGTAGGCCCAAGTGATGAGGCAGAGTTTTTAGCAAAAGAAATCACTTTTGAGTTCCTGTCTACCCTAGATGAAAACACAAATCATGCCTTTTTTTTTTTTTTTTTTTTTTTTTTTTTTTTT
>NW_022928211.1:0-213 GCF_012274545.1 Fukomys damarensis | reverse complement strand
ATGGAAACACCTTTTGGAATTTCACATTTAGGATTTCAAGTCATTTCATGCTCAAGTTTCCTTCGACCAAAAAGACTTTGACAGCCAGGGATTTAGACTAAGTGGCACTGCACCTGCCTCACAAGTGCTGTGAGATTTATCCCCAGGACCAAAAAAAACAAAAACAAAAAAACAACCCTTTTGTCATATAATTGAATAAAAATTATCAAATAT
>NW_022928210.1:0-224 GCF_012274545.1 Fukomys damarensis | reverse complement strand
GTTGGAGAAGGGACCGTTTGGGTACGTTTTGAGTGTCCTGTTTGTGCGTTTCTCGGTTTTTTCCTTCTCTAGGTTTGACAATGTCGGCGGAGACGGTGGTGGCAGCTTGCGCGGCAACAGCTGACCCCGCCCCGAGCGTCCATTTTTTTCCCCCCCTCTATCTTAGAGCGTGTTGATTCTGGGGTGGGTAAAAGCCGTTTAAAAGCAGCTTTCTTGTCGAAGAA
>NW_022928209.1:0-941 GCF_012274545.1 Fukomys damarensis | reverse complement strand
TTTTAACACTGACCTCTCAGCACCAATGTCCACTAGGAAAGATCTGTTAGCCCCCTACTTTAACATTTACCATGGGCTCCAGTGGGCCAAGACAGAAGGAGCCCTGGCCTCCTCAGTCTGAATCTTCTTTTCCTTATGACATGGGAAGAGATAGTACCTTGGCAGAGGACCTGTGGGGGCATTCATTTTGCTAGTGCCCTTTCTCCTTGCACAAGGCACATTGAATTCTACCCAATGGCAGGTGTCCTCATGGCTTTCTAGGCACCCACCCTTTGGGCTTCCCAGGGCTGGGTCCCATGGGATCCCCTCTGCTAACTGCTGCCAAGATATTTGCTTGTTTTTTGTCAACTGCTCAGCCATGGCTATGGCGAATTTTTGTTTTTCTGAATTCCTATTGTCAAACAACTTTTGAGCTACTACTAACAGCTGAAATGTGTTCATTCCTGGGAATCCCTCCAATTTTTGTAATTTTTTGCCTAATATCAGGTGCCGACTGAGTAAAATAAGCCAAATTTATAGCTCTATTGTTCTCTGGAGCAGAAGGGCTGAACAGGGTATAAACCTAAAAGGCCTCTCTGAGTCTCTCCAAGATTTCAACAGGGGATTTACCTGGCCCTGCATTGCCTCAGTGGTTTTTGAAAGATTTATGGATTTCTGAGCTGCTGTTCAAATCCCATTCAATAAGTTCTGGTGAAGGGTGAGCAAAGCCTGTCCCCTATCCCGAAGAATTTGGATCCCATTCAGGCCACTCTGAAGGGAAACCTTGCTTCAACAATTTATGGGATTCCTCCTCTGAATGCCCCCCAATAAAAGCTTTCTAGTGTCAAACCTGATCCTGTCCCATTCCTCAGAGGTGAACAGGGTCAATAACTGCTGACAGTCATCCCAAGTAGGTAGATAAGTTTAAAGATTGACTCTATGAGGGATGTCAGAACCTGGGG
>NW_022928208.1:0-234 GCF_012274545.1 Fukomys damarensis | reverse complement strand
TGAAATAGATTAGAAGATGCAGAAACAGTTCTAGACATACTCAGCTATCTCATCTTTGACAAAGGAGCCCACCATCCTCACTGGAGGAAAAATAGCCTCTTTAATAAATGGTGTTGTAGAAATTGGCTTTCAACTTGCCAAAAATTAAAACTAGATCCCTATTTTTTTTACCATGCATGAAACTAAAATTCAAGTGGATCAAAGATCCAAATATCAAAACAGAAACACTAAACT
>NW_022928207.1:0-445 GCF_012274545.1 Fukomys damarensis | reverse complement strand
GAAATTTTGTGTATTTTATATTTCTTCATTCTTAAAATGACTTTAAGATGTTACAAAAAGGAAGATTATCTATTCTTATGTTTTCACTGTTCAATATTTGCAAATTTTTATATAACCTTTGGAAAGTGAGTATAGGACTTACATAGCCTTACGATTTCAATGCTCAAAACAAATATACATTGCATATACAGATTTGTCAAACAGGTTTTAATGTTTACAAACTTCAAACGTCATATATTATCACAGCATCATCATGGCACAGTTTAAACAAAGACTTTCTAGGCAGAACAGCCATTTTTAGAGTATGTCTAGAAATTAGTTGGTTTGAATGCTCATTCTCTTTTGAATTTAAAAATATATAAAATGTGGGTGTCATTGGTGATGCTGAAACTAAAGAAAAAAGGTTATGTAAGTTTTTTAGAATTTTTGTTTGAAAATGTAAATG
>NW_022928206.1:0-202 GCF_012274545.1 Fukomys damarensis | reverse complement strand
ACAGTTGTACTCCACATAAGAGGTGGACTTCACTGGTTAACTCACAGAGTTGCAGCACCTTTCCCTGTGGAGTACTTCATATTCATGAAACTGACCCCTTTCACTTTAAACCTCTAAGCTGTGATAGAAGCTGTTTCCAGCGGAAAACTGCACCTTAAACGACAGAAGCCCTCTGCAAAGTGCATTTGGGTTCTAACGTCAA
>NW_022928205.1:0-1016 GCF_012274545.1 Fukomys damarensis | reverse complement strand
TTAATAATCATACAATAGAAAATCAGTACATATCTGAAGTTGCTATCTTCTGAGTGAAGGCCTCAGAAGGCAGAGAGCAGGATGTGGGGTAGGGAGGAAGACGAGGTGATGTGTCATTGGAAACACTGTCCGTTACAAGGACGAAAGAGTTAGGACAAGTCAGCAATTTTGCAGCTGTAAGTTTTGGGGTGGTGACACACTGGATAGGTGAGACATACAATGGATTTTATTGCTGCAAATCTTTATAGGGAAATTATATAAAAGTTTTAGATGATATCCAGGCCCCGCAGAGTGATGGAAATTAAGTGATTAAGCAATGACCCTGTTATTCCACCTCCACAACCTCCTTGAAGCTTCTCAGGGATAATAAGTTAGTTAGTCGTGTGCACCTACTCCATAGGGACCATGGGGAGAACAGAGTGATGAAGTTTAGTGCTGGAGATTTTCTTTTTCTGCCCTCGGTGTGAGTGAAACACCATGGCTGGAATGTCTTTTGTCTGTAAGGTTGTAGGCTGAGGGTAACTAGGCAGGACCAGAGAGTCACCTGACAAAACAACTTAGAATTCCATACTAGAAGCCTGAATTTAGATAGAAAACACAATAGATTTCTAACTTTTCTACACTCTTCATCTCTGCTCTTCAAAATAAGAAGAAAACAGGAATTCAGAGATTGAAGATCTAAGTAATAACTGAGTAGATATTACTGCCAGAAGGCAGAGTTTTATTTTGGACTGATCAGTTTTCTACATAGAATAAGACTATTACTGAACACTATAGTTCCTGTGTAGCTTTCACGTGTAGAACCTGCAGAATGCTTGAATGTAAATGTAGAAAACAAAGAGCTGGGCCACCTTCTCATAGAGCAGGAACGTTAGACCCGACTCCCATTGGGTTATCAAAGGAACATTCAAATTTACAAATAAAGTATGGATTCTTGATTAGATATCCAAGGTTTCAATTCCAGCTTTAGTTAATAACTATTTTTATTGGTGCACTTAATTTAAAATTAAAAATGA
>NW_022928204.1:0-230 GCF_012274545.1 Fukomys damarensis | reverse complement strand
GGTTTAGGGACAAGTAGTTCTTTCTTGGTATAGCACTTAGAGGGGCATTTCCCAGTCTTTTGCATTTTTTCAGATTTAATTGAGCTTACTGGTACATTTTAGGGATACAGTACGGTTACATTCATTGTTGGGATCTTGTACCTCTACATGACAGGTCTTGGTTATCATTTTCCCCTTACCTCTGCCCTCCCTTCACTCCCTCCTCCCCTGCCCATCTACAACCACTTTAT
>NW_022928203.1:0-728 GCF_012274545.1 Fukomys damarensis | reverse complement strand
CTGCAACTCTGTGAGTTTACCAGTGAAGTCAACATCTTATGTGGAGTACAACTCTATTCCTTTCTGTTTGTAGGTCTTTGCCTGGCAGAGATTGAGACACTGTTGTGAGGCACTTTTAGCAGAGAATTCCTTCAGGCCAAAGAGAGTGCCTAGCAGCTCTGAGTGCACACAATCCTCCAGAACTCTGTATACTTGGGGATAGGTTCAGTTTGACGTTAGAACACAAACGCACTTTGCAGATGGCTTCTGGGTTTTAAAGTGCAATTTTGCCTAGGAAACAGCTTCTCTCGCCACTGAGCCATTTAAAGCGAAAGCGGTCACTTTCATGAATGTGAAGCACTCCACACAGAAAGGTGCTGCACCTGTGTGAGTTTACCAGTGAAGTCCACATCTTATGCGAAGTACAACTGTATTCCTTTTTGTTTGCAGGTCTCTGCCTGGCAGAGATTGAGACACTGTTGTGAGGCACTTTTAGCAGAGAATTCCTTCAGGCCAAAGAGAGTGCCTAGCAGCTCTGAGTGCACACAGGCCTCCAGAACTCTGTATACTTGGGGATAGGTTCAGTTTGACGTTAGAACACAAACGCACTTTGCAGAGGGCTTCTGGGTTTTAAAGTGCAATTTTCCCTGTGAAACAGCTTCTCTCGCCACTTAACCATTTAAAGAGAAAGCGGTCAGTTTCATGAATGTGAAGTAACTCCACAGAGAAAGGTGCTGCAACTCTGTGAC
>NW_022928202.1:0-339 GCF_012274545.1 Fukomys damarensis | reverse complement strand
CAAGATCCCAGAAACGCAACAGAAGAACAAAATACTACAAGCAGTAAGAGATAAGAAACAAATCACATGCAAGTGAAAGCCCATCAGAATCACAGAAGACTTTTCAACACAAACCCTTTGGTTAAGGAGAGCCTGGAATGAGACATTTCAAGTACTACAAGAAAATGACCTCCAACCTAGACTGAGGTATACTGAAAAACTTTCTTTCAAAATGGATGGGGAAATAAGATAATTCTATGACAAAGAATACTTGAGAAACTTTATGAATACCAAAAAAGCACTACAAGGAATTCTAAACAATATCCTAGAAAAACACAATGAAGGTAACAACACAATGAG
>NW_022928201.1:0-239 GCF_012274545.1 Fukomys damarensis | reverse complement strand
CCAGCCCAGAAGAGTTGCTTGCTTGATGACTCTTTAAAGATGTGCCAGTTATGTCATTCTCAAATGAAAAATTTCATGTGAACCTAGAATAAAATGTAAACTTGTCTTTCTTCTTAAAGAGCCTTCCCCATCCTCTCCCTCTTTTCTCTTTCATTTTCACCTGCATTTTCCTTCCCTTTCACATTCCACCACACTTTCTATCCTTCTCTTGGACTGCAGCATTGCCCAGCTAGTTTCTG
>NW_022928200.1:0-556 GCF_012274545.1 Fukomys damarensis | reverse complement strand
TAATTAGTGCTGGTCTGTTCTGGGAGATCAAAGGAACGGGAGACCTGAAGTCCAATGTCTAAAGGCAATGGCAGCAAAGGACAGACTCACTCCGGAAGACAGGCGCCCTCTCCAAATGGGAACCCTTCCTTCTCCTTTCCCTTTTTATTCCATCCTAGCTACAGGCCTCTCGGTTGCTGCCACCCACCTCTGGGGTGGGTCTTCCGCCATAAGTTTGCTGGCCTACATTTCAGTCATCCACAAACACATCCAGAACTGTGCTCCATCAATCTGCTAGGTGAATCTTAATCTACTCAGGTTGGTATATCATGACTGAAGGCCACAGTGTCTTTAAGGCATATTTCTTTCACAATGGAAAAGTGGTTAGTACTAGTTTATTTGTCCTGGATATGTGTGTTGAAGATATATTTTCCATGTATTGACTTATTTTTTCAGAAGATTCTAAAAAAGAAATAAGTTCCTACTTTCAATGTCATTCAATTCATTTCTTCTTCTTAAAGTAAGAGTGATTTGGATTTTACTTTAAGAACTAATACCTGGCTCATAGGTCAGAAAA
>NW_022928199.1:0-205 GCF_012274545.1 Fukomys damarensis | reverse complement strand
TACCCCCTCTTCAGATCCCAAGTGTTTATATGACTTCAGTGCAGTGTGAGCAATGATAGGCACAGTCAGTGACAAAGGCCCAATCAGAGCCTCCCTACAAGCAAAGCTTTCACCTGGTGTGAAACCAGCTTGTTTACCATCCAAATCAGTATCTGGATTGCAAAGAAATACTTTTTCATGTTGATTCCAAGATTTACAATGATAG
>NW_022928198.1:0-254 GCF_012274545.1 Fukomys damarensis | reverse complement strand
CTCAAACTGGGCATGGTGGTGCACCTGTAATCTCAGTGCTCGGAGGGGCTGAAGCAGGAGGATGAAAAGTTGAAGCCCAGCCTAGGCACTTTAGTGAGATCCTGCTTTAAAAAAACAGTAAAAAAAGAAGTCAAAAAACAACACCTACAAAAAAAAACAAACAACCTTTAAAAATGTTGGGGATTGGGAGTTGTAGCTCAGTGTGAAGGGCCTTGGTTCAATCTTCAGTACTAGGGGAAAAATCTCTTTTGTAT
>NW_022928197.1:0-203 GCF_012274545.1 Fukomys damarensis | reverse complement strand
TCCATAGTGCGTTTGTGTTCTAACCTCACACTTAACCTATGTCCAAATATACAGGGTTCTGGAAGGTTACTTGTAGTCACAGAAGCTAGGCACTCTCTTAGGCCTGAAGGGCTTTTCTGGTAGAAGCTCCTCACAACAAAGTTTCAATCTCTGCAAGTCAGAGACCTACAAACAAAAATGTATAATGTTGTACACCATAACAG
>NW_022928196.1:0-1100 GCF_012274545.1 Fukomys damarensis | reverse complement strand
AATTGGCAGAAAGAACTCCAGACATACTAAGCCACCTCATCTTTGACAAAAGAGCCAAAATCCCTCACTGGAGGAAAAATATCCTCATAATAAGTGATGCTGGAAAATTGGGTTCAACTTGCCAAAGATTAAAACTAGATCTGTATTTCTCACCATGCACTAAAGTTGGAATGAATCAAACATCTAAATATTAAAACAGAAGCACTAAACTGGCTGAAAGAAAGCTTAGGTAGAACTCGAAGACATTGGTGTAGGAAAAGATTTCATGAATAAAACCTCAGACCCAGGGGAACTAGCACAAAGAATCAGCAACTGGAATCTCAACTTATTAAAAACTCCTGCACAGCATGAGAAACCAGCAGCAGCATGAAGAGACAACCAACAATATGGGGAAAAATTTCACCAGGTGCTCTTTGGTACTGAGGATCAAACTCAGGATGTTGCACTTATGAGGCAGGAGTTAGAACCACTGAGCTAAGTCCCTGAGCCTTATAATCTGTTCTTCAAAGGTCTCCTCTAGAATATATGAAAATTTTTGAAAAATCAGACCTCCCAAATAAAGATCCAGTCTAAAAATGGGCACCTGAAATGAACAGACATTTCTCAGACAAAGAAGTAGAAATAGCAAATCAACATATGAAAAAATGTACAACATCACTGGTCATTCCAGAGATGCAAATGAAAACAATGCTGAGATTCAACCTCAACCCCAAAAAATGGCTGCTATCAAGAAATCAACAATAAGAAATGTTGGCAGGGCTGTGGGGAAAAAGGAATCCTGCTCCACTGCTGGTGGGAGTGCAGACTGGTGCAACCACTATGGAAATCAGTAGGGAGATACCTCAAAGAACTAGGATTAGAGATCCTATTTGACCCAGGTATTTCCCTGCTGGGTGTCTTCCCAAAAGAATTAAAAGAATCATACCACAGTGATATATGTGCACCCAAGTTCATAGAAGCACAACTTGCAACAGCTAAAACTTGGAAACAGCTCAAATCCCCATCTTCTGGTGACTAGATAAAGATTTGGAGTATTTTCTAAAATGGAGTACTACTCAGCCATAAAGAATGAGAAACTAGAGACATTTATAGCTAAATGG
>NW_022928195.1:0-298 GCF_012274545.1 Fukomys damarensis | reverse complement strand
GGACTACCCAGCATTACCTTCTGGGTTCTCCACACCTTCCCCATGGCAGCTGGGTCAGATCCTAGCTCCTGCAGGAGCCTCGGGTCAGGCTGAGGGTGAGATGCCTCCGAGGTGGCCCGGGAGAGCTCCACAAACGGCTGCACAACCTCCCCACTCAGGTGGCTGTGGTGAAGCTTAGCTGCTTTGTCGGCCCCTAAGCCGAGTCTCTCTGACTTAGAGTCCAGCAGACCCTGCTGAGACCCCCGTACCTCAGTTTATTTTGGTGGTGGTGGAATGGTGGAATCAAACATAGGGCAAT
>NW_022928194.1:0-257 GCF_012274545.1 Fukomys damarensis | reverse complement strand
ATTTGAGAGAGAAGAGAAAGAGAGAGAGAATATCCCAGAGACTTAGACCCAGACTGTCCCCTGTATCTTTCTTTAGTAGAATCTTAGGTTCAAAGTTGAGTTAATTAACTTCCTCAGACCATGGCCCATGAAGACCATAATCTCTCTCTCTCTTATCTCAGTTAATTATTTCCCCTTCCCTCTCCATCTTCTCGCTCCTTCTTTCCCTAGCTGTCCAACATAAACACCGGTGCCTTCTCTATGTGCAGTTATGAAAA
>NW_022928193.1:0-219 GCF_012274545.1 Fukomys damarensis | reverse complement strand
TTTTTAGTGAGATAATGCTTTGTCTGCAGAAACAGTATTGATTTTTGTACTTTGAAATTTTTGATCATGATTTTGCTATGGTCTGATACTGCCTGGTTCAGAAATTTTCCAGTTTTTGTTGAATTGTTAGTTTTTGACATTGAGAATTATTTCTGGGTTTTGAATACAAATTTATTGTGCAGTATTTGTTTTTCAAGGAATAATCCTGTATTTGGCTTG
>NW_022928192.1:0-1512 GCF_012274545.1 Fukomys damarensis | reverse complement strand
CCCAGGCCCTGTGGGAGCCCTGGCCTCGGAAGTATTGGGGAGAGGAGGTGGTGGGGCCCTCACTGCACACATGTAGTAAACAGAAGGTGAGGCCATCGCCACAGCTACTTGCAAGGCTCAGGTCCGGGGATGCCAGCTGATATGCTGGCCTTTCAGGAAGCAGATATTAAACTGTCTCCCACCCCACTGTCTGTACAGATTCCACGAGTCCCTCCCAGGCTTGGAAGCAAGCCCGCCTGCACTGTGTTTCTGCACTGAAGGTCAGTGCGGTGTGTGGGCTAAAAAGACAAGACTGTCTAGCCAGGCTATCCACGTTCGAACCCCAGCTCCTGCTGCCTACTGGTTGTTAGGTGGACTTCAGCAGGCAGCTCACTTGTAGGATGAGACCAGGATAATTGTGCCCGCTGTGTGCACTGGTGAGGAGTGAATGAGTGTGGATGCTGAGTGCTTGGGACAGTCCCAGCATGCGATAGGTGCCCTTACTATTAGTATTACTCCATAGCGTGTGGTGTCTTCAGCGTTCCCCTGGAAGCCGGACTTCTCAGAAAAAGTGAGAGACGCATCCGTCTAGCTCACTGCCCAGCACAGAGCATCTCGGGCCCGAGATCAGCCTGGTGCCTGCATAGAGGAGGCACTTTGGGCTTTCAGAGCAGACAAGCAGATGGCGTGAAACTGTCACTGAGTCCAGGTGAGGGACGTAAGGGTGGATGCGAGTGGTGGGGACGGGTATGCAGCAGAGGCTGGAGCGGGTGAAGGAAAGAGGAGAGCTGACCTCTCTCCCTTATGCATGCTCTGCCAGCTTCCTGACCAACCAGGACATGGGGCCAGCTCCCCCTCTGCCCTTGCACCTTCTGAGTCCTTTTCTGGACCTTCCAAACCCTTTCACTCCTCCCAGCTTCTGCTCTGACCAACCCTAAGAAGGAGAGGAAGAAAAGAAAAAAGTGCATGACAAGACTGTGCAAGGGAAGCTGCTCGTGGCCTGTGTGATATGTGTGGGATATAAATCCACTGTCTCCCTGGACACGCAGGAAACAATTACTCATGCTGACGAACACTTCCATGCCTCTCCTTGACAGCCAGCATCTCCAGGAGCCTTTTCTGTGTCCGAGCTCCACTGAGACAGAAGCTCCTGTTTTTCCATCTGTAGACTCGGGCATAATGTAAGGCAGCTCCCGGTTGGATAATGAGCTTCTAAATTTTGGCAGGGCCCCGAGTTATGTAGCAGGGGAGGGGAGAGGGGAAGAACAGCAAGCAGTTCCAGGAAAGCACACCTGAGAATTGCAGGGAAAAGTGATTTCAAAGTCAGGGAAGTCAGGCACAGTGCTGGCCCAGTTACCAAGATGGCACAGTGGCTCCCAGGAGAGAGAAACCACCACCAAGCCCCAGGAGGGGACAAGTCAGGAATTGGGGGTCAGGATCCTGGATCCTAGTGTGGCTTCCTCCCTTCCTCCTCCCTCCCTTCCTTCCTTCCTTCTTTCCTTCTTCCCTCTCTCCCTCCCTCCCTCCTTCCTT
>NW_022928191.1:0-583 GCF_012274545.1 Fukomys damarensis | reverse complement strand
TAAAAAAGGCATATGCCATTCTCACAAGATATTTTATATAGATAGAAAACAATATATATGCTTCTTTGTTAGGAGGAAAACAATTTGGAAGTAACAGCATATCACTCAATTATGTGATAACATATTAAATTAATTGGCTATATATTAATAGAGTTAATAAATTCTTAAATTGTATGAAAGATTATAATGTAGAAGATACTCTTATTTGAACATTTAAAAATATTTTTTATATAATACACTCAAGGGTAAATTTTATCTTTCAAGATGGAAAAAATGTGTGCTACAGAGCTTGACTTTTAAAACTTTATAATGAAAAATTTCCAATATATGTAGAATATAAATGATAATATAATAAATCCTCATATGGCCACCACCCAGTTTCCACAATTATCAACACTTTAACACTGTATTTCATCTATTCTTTAATTTTTTCCGTGTGTACTTTGTCACATTTAAAACATCATTCCACCCATAAATAGGTCAGCATGCATCCTTGAAAAATAAGAATGATATTTTTACATAACCATAATGCCATTATCATCCCTTAAAATTTTATCGCAATAATCCAGTTTTAAAAATTGTT
>NW_022928190.1:0-558 GCF_012274545.1 Fukomys damarensis | reverse complement strand
TTATTTTTAGACAGGGTCTCTCGCTAAGTTGCCCCATCTGTGCTCAAACTTGTGATCCTCTTGTCTAAGCCTCCTAGAGTGCTGAGATTGTAGACATGACTACCACAACCCGCCTTGACCTTTTGATGTTTATGTCACTTAGGAGTATAGTGCAAAAAGTGATAAACACTTCTTGACAATGATTTTAACAGTTTCTCTTCTGGAAATGAAAGCTTTCCACTCTTAGCAGAAGGAGGTCTGGACTAGAAAGATAGAGATGTGTTGTTTGCCTAAACAAGTCTGGAATCCCAGGGAGAATGATCAAGTCAAGAATGATCTTAGAGCCAGGTGTGGTGGCACATGCCTGTAATCCCAGCCACTCGGGAGGCTGAGGCAGGAGGATCGCTATGAGTTTGAGACCAGCCTGGGCTACCTAGTGAGTTCCAGGTCAGTCTCAACTACATAGTGAGACCCTCTCTCAAAAAAAAGCAAAAAAATTAAAACAACAAAAGAACGATCTTAGAAGTAACAGTTTACTTGTGTCAGCAAATATATTTAAATTATGTGGTCATTCAGAAA
>NW_022928189.1:0-222 GCF_012274545.1 Fukomys damarensis | reverse complement strand
CATTTTCCCTCTGAGTGACTGTGACGGTTCTTTCTGATTGGTCGTTGTGACTGAAGAGTGTGTGCAGAGCACTGGACAGGGAGCACGGAAGACCCCTGTCTCCCACACATTACCCCGTGGGTTTCCGAGGTCTCAGCCTGGAGCCCTGGGCAGGATGGCGACCCAGACCACGGCCTGGACTGGCGTGCTCCTCACCAGTCTCCTAACTCAGATTCTGTTACT
>NW_022928188.1:0-363 GCF_012274545.1 Fukomys damarensis | reverse complement strand
ATTGCAAGTCACAGTCTAGGTTCACTGTTACTGGGAAATGCCAGACTGTTTCCCAAAATGGTTATATGCATTTACACACCTGTCTACAGAGGGTGAGAGCTGCCAACGCTGGATACTATCAGCTGGTCATGTTGTGTTAGTAACTTATATGTTCTCAGCTCCATGCTCTTCCATTCTCCATTCTCCATTTAGTAGTCATCCCACCCCAGCCCTTCCTGCCTTCCCATGTCCTTCTCAGATCAGGGACCCCAAGAATCTGAAAATTGAATCCTTCATTGTGAAACCTAGTCACTACATGTGTTGTGAGACAAACAAGCAATTGCCTTAAAGTGAACAAATATAGCAATTTTTATCAAAATCAAA
>NW_022928187.1:0-577 GCF_012274545.1 Fukomys damarensis | reverse complement strand
GAGAGTAGCTGAGTCAGATGGAATTTCTAGTTTCATTTGCTTGAGAAACCTCCAAACCGACTTCTATGCGCTTGGACTACTTCACACTCCCACCAACAACGTAGAAGGCTTCCTCCCCCACAGCCTTGCCAACATTTGCTATTCTCTGAGCTCTTGATAACAGCCAGTCTGCTGGAGTTGGACAGTATCTCAGTGTCATTTGATTTGAATTTCTCTAAGGGCCAGTGAAGCTGAACTATTTTTTATCTCTTGGCCATCTGTACTTTTTCTGGGTGTCTGTTCATTTCAGCTACCCACTGGGTCACTGAGTCTTTTAGTGACAGAGCCCAAGTTTTGAATATTTATATATTTATATATGCTAGATGTTAAATATGCCTGGGTTGTTTTTGCTTCCTCTATTCTGCTCCACTGATCCATATGCCTGTATTTGTGCCAGCAACATGGAGTTTTTTTTAATATATTATGGATTTCACTTGCCCAAAAGTAAAATTCTATGTTGCTCATTAAAGGCCATAAACAAACGTGCACAAGTGTGTACACACAGCACACACGGGTGAACAGATGTGAATGTTTTCTT
>NW_022928186.1:0-705 GCF_012274545.1 Fukomys damarensis | reverse complement strand
TTTGTGCTCTCCTTCAACAGGACTGAGTTCATTTTTCTTTCTTCTTTACACTTTAGAGTTTTAACTTGGAACATCTTTATTAGACTTGCTGGCAGCTGAAGGCATTGATCTGGAGGAGGAGGCTGGATTCCAGCCTTGTTCTCCCTTTCCTCCCTCTCAGAGCCAGGCCACCTTATTCCTTTCCCTTTATGGTAGCTCTAAATATTGGTTATAATGGAGCACAAGTGTAGCTAGCCCTTGTTCACTTTTCAAAGTTTCCAAGATTGTCTGGAGAATTATGATTTTTCTGTTCACATAGTGAACAAAATTTTCTAAAATTTTTCCTTAAGGATCTCCACTGGTTTCCAAGTTTACTTTCTTATTGTTCCCTTTATATGCCCTCTACTCGCTCAGCCTGGAGCCCTATTATATTTTGAGTCTAATTGCTCTGCCTTTCCTTCCATTTGATCTGTAACTCTTCAAAATGGAGTATTACTTGCTTATTTAAATGATGTACATTCTTTTAGTCCTTAATATCCATTTCTTGTTTTTGGGCCTTGTTCATTTTTTCTGTGGAAGGCATATTTGTTATATTTTTGTAATACTCATTTACTATAATAAGTATTTGAGTAAGTCTTAATACTACTTTAGTTCTAGCTAGGTGTGGTGGCACACACCTGTAATTCCAGCACTTGGAAGGCTGAGGCAGGAGGATCACTGTGAGTT
>NW_022928185.1:0-2077 GCF_012274545.1 Fukomys damarensis | reverse complement strand
ACACACACACACACACCCATATATATATATATAAAACGGAGCACTACTCAGCCATAAAGAACAAAAACTGGGGATATTTATAGCTAAGTGGATGCATATTGAGGCTATCCTCTTATGAGAAATTAATAAGTCAGACATGCCGAAATACCGAATAGTTGTTTTGTTGGAAAAACTAAAAGCGTAAATAAGGATCAAAATGTATAATTAATATTGTGTAATAGGAATAAAAGGTCTAAAGTAGTAAGGGAAGTGAGAGGAGTAGGGGAAAGGGGAAAAGGGAAAGAAAAAATATGAGAAAAGGAAAAACATAGACAAAAGTCTTCGTAAACAGGGAAGTGTGGAGAGGGTGAGGGGACTGCTGGGGAGGGGGCAAAAAATGAGAACCAAGGTCCGCCACGTAGAGGTGCAGGATCCCAATGATGAATTCTACTGTGCTTCACACCTGAAATGTACCAATGAACTCAATTTTAAAAAGAGAGGACACAGCAAGGTCACAAAAGCCATACACATGTCATTTGATTCTTCTGCAGATCTTCCAAATATGCTAAAGATTCTGATGTGCGCAGTATTGAAAAAAGTCATGGTATAAATTGGGCAATAATTGCAGTCCGGAACCAGGGCTGCGGTGGAGAAATATGAGCTCCACTTGCTGAACACGGACTGAAGAAGTACCTCCGGGAAAGGAAACGTGAGCGACTCGAAGAAATCCTAGAGTTTTGGACTTCCATAGACTCAGAACTCAACAGTTAAATATTAGTTAACTTTGAGATAGCCTGTACTTTTCTTTTTGTTTGCTGTTCATTTGTTTTGACTCAGCTTTTAGAACTGAGTCCAAGGGAAAAGCCGGAGCTTCATTGTAATAGTGGATTTGTCCTCAAAAGCCTTAGTCCTTTTTGTAATAAGATCTTGATACAAGTATTGTTCCCAGCCATAAGGAGTCAGCTAAGATTAAGAGGCTTGTCTTTTTACATTATAGGATTTTCTTACAAAGGCAAAGCCTTTGGGAAGGATTTGAAAGTTTCTCTGTCAAGCTCATCTCAACCTCCTTTGGTATATTTCAAAATTCTCTTCAGAGCCCTTGTCCAGGACATCTATTCCCTTGGGTGACAACTGTAAGAGCGTGAAAAGCCTCAAGTCTTATATCTGCTCAAGTAAAGCCTCAAATATAACCTGCAAACAATTTTCAAAGCTGAATGAAAGCTTTTCTTCTAAATTGCAAAAACGAGGAAACAGATGAATGTCATTTGCTTTCTCAAAAAAAAAAAACACAAAAAACCCAAAACCTACAAATTATTATAATTTTTCCCTACTATAGTATGAAGGCAATTGAGTTCCAAGAGACTTATCTATAGAACAAAATCCATAAAAATAATACATAATTTATATTTAATATTGAAATCTGTTTATAATTTTCCATTAAAATTATGTAGGTATTTAGTGACTGTAAAGTTTTAATATCAAATCAACATACTGAAGTTTGTAAATCTTTCTATGTGTGTAATTAGACATGACATCTCTTTTCTAAAAGGAAATTTAAATTATATAAACTATTTATTTTGTATGATCTAAAAATGTTTTCCCTCATTTTAGTTATAAATAATAAACCTTTTCCAAAAGCACGGCATTGTAAGACCTTGAAGAAAATATCAGTGCCTTTGTTGAAACTTGACAGTATGAAATCTTTTCTGAAGTACTTACTGCTTTTCCTTTATTGACTTTTTGGTTAATCTAATATGGTCCCCAGTTACCTGCAATTTAATCAACAGTATCTTGTGGCAACTAAGTCAGAGCGCTGGTTTTTCTCAACTCAGACTGTCTGGAGCCTTGTTCCTTTAAGCAATAACTTTGCCCTTAACACCTTAATGGTCTTAACACAGAAGGACAGAGAGAAATAGAGATCTGAGGTGGGAATAATTAAAGACAGACACACAAATGCATTTGGTGCCAGATTTTATTTCCTCAAACAAGCAAAATTAAAGCAAACATTTTATCATCTCCAATTACAGTTATCTCCTGAGGATAATTAAGACAAATGAATAGAAGACACTAATGGCAAAACTTAGTACTGGAGGCAAAT
>NW_022928184.1:0-463 GCF_012274545.1 Fukomys damarensis | reverse complement strand
CAGGCTCAGACAACATGAATTGAAATCTGGAACCTCAAAATTCTCCTCACTGACTGATCCAACAGCTGTCAATACATTCACAGTATCTATTGCCTCCCTCAACATTCCCACCCTTCACCTCTCATATGGAGGTGGAGATGGCAGGGCCCCTATAACTGAACAATGGCCTCCACAGGTGGATGACTAAGAAGCAGCATAGACTGATTGGGGTTTCCTTGTAAAAGGTCCCTGAACACCAGCACAGTAAGACAGGTAGCCGTTTTCCTCAGAGCCAAAAAGCATTGTTGGGCTTGGGCCCTACAGCCACTATTAGGGGAAGCGGGGCCACCTGAGGAAGACAAGGCTACCTGTTGGGTGTGTCCCTCTACTGGGAAATAGGGTCCTGCTCGGTGTGGGTACAGGCCAGGGAGGACGACCTTCTGAAAAGACGCAGCTGGCATAAAGCCCAAAGTTCCTGGCTGGG
>NW_022928183.1:0-210 GCF_012274545.1 Fukomys damarensis | reverse complement strand
TTCTGGCAGTGCTGGGATAATCTTGGGTAGCTCCAATGGCATGTGATGGAGGGGGCTGGCCCCCACGTGAACCGGGTGGACAGTGAGGAAGGCCTTCCTCCAGCTCCCACCCTGGAGATATGGGACTGTTCTCCACAACCTGGAGAACATGTCTGCATGGCATGGAGCCTTCCTACTTAGCATCCCTGTTTGTTAGCTGGCTGCATAAAC
>NW_022928182.1:0-831 GCF_012274545.1 Fukomys damarensis | reverse complement strand
TGTGGGAGGGTGAGGAGATTTCTGAGTAACACTGGTCCACGAGGGGAGAGGATTATGGGAAGGGACCTCAAGGCCAAGCCCAAGAGGGAGCTGGGAAGAAAAGGTAAAGGATCATGGCCGAGGCCAGGGCACCAGCGGCGCCACAAAGGCCTCTGGATTGGTGACATTCTCATACCCAGGAACAAGATGTTCAGACCCCTGTGGAGAATTTCTTGGTTAAATTTAAGGTTATAATTAATGGTGTTTACAAAATGACACCTGGTAACTACCCCAAGTTCCTATAGCCCTCTCCTAAATCATCCTCTCCTGCCTGTAACCACATAGGTTAATCTCAGCTTGGCTGAGGCATAGGTGTTTTGCGTATAAAACTCGTAGAGGCTGTGTCCCTTCGGCAGCCTGTTCAGGCCTCCTCCCGGGTTCATTTGCTTTCATTTTAAATGCTGCTTTGTGCTTTCACTTTACGATAAATACCTTTTTTCAGTCCTTTTAAAAATCTCTACTTTATAATTCTTTCTGGGTTGGGAGAAGAACCCACCAGCCAGACAATAATAACAGCTTTGTAAACAGATCCTTAATCAAACTCTCCCCAAGTTAACACATTTGCTTTGTCATCTTTTGCCTGCCAGGACTGACACACATTTAAACCCAACTCCCAACTGCCTCCCTCCTCCGAGAGTCCTCCTTGCTGTCAGTGGCCAAATGTGAGCGGTTGTCCCTTCCTTGTTAGAAGCGTGAAATCCCAGTGTCTGCCAGGAGCCGTGAGGCCCGGACAGGGAACACCCGTGCCTTCTGTCTGTAGTGCCAGTGAATGACACACCAGGGAAAAGACAA
>NW_022928181.1:0-268 GCF_012274545.1 Fukomys damarensis | reverse complement strand
TTGGGATCTTGTACCTCTACATGACAAGTCTTGATTCTCATTTTTTCCCCTTACCCCTGCCCACCCTTCACCCCCTCCTCCCCTCCCAATCTACAAGCACTTTATTTGCATCTTTTCATTATCTCACATTTTTTTTTCCCTTATTACCCTTCCCCTACCCATCTCACCTTCCCTACACTTTTAGATCCTTTCTTCACATTTCTATATGTCAGTAATCTTATTAGGATCTTATTATTATTGCAGATTATTCACACCAGAGAAACTATTC
>NW_022928180.1:0-420 GCF_012274545.1 Fukomys damarensis | reverse complement strand
AGGAAGGCAGCTCCCAAAAGGATGCTCTGTGTCCCTGAAGTCTGCCCTGGTCCCACTTCCTGTCTGTCCTGCTCCTGATGGCCATGGTCACTGCTCCTGTCCTGTGTGTTCTGGTGGCTGGATGGACCCTGCAGAGGGTATGGTGGCAGAGCAGAGCCACAGGGATCAGTCGGTGGTGTTGCGGGTGAGACACTGGGTGGGTAGTGGCTGCATGGGGGCTGGGACCCTTCTGTGAAGTGATGTCATGGAGACACCCTGTCCTTTGCAGTCACTACCTGGCTCATGGGAAGCAGGAGGAAAGGGAGCCTGGCTCCTCACAAGCCAGGAGCAGCCTCCAGGTTCTAGGCCCCTGCCTGGGTCCTTTTCAGAGCTCTCATCTCCACTTTGCATTTTGCTTTTGTTTTGCAGAACTGGTTCTTG
>NW_022928179.1:0-215 GCF_012274545.1 Fukomys damarensis | reverse complement strand
CAGCAGCACTATGATCATTGTTCAGATGATGATTCCATTTAGTTAGAAAAGCTAAATGACATGGGAAAAGCCATGGTAGGCATAACAGAAAGACAGATACAGGGAAAGGAGTCGGAGTCACAGAGAGATGCCCATGGAGATCAGCTTCACCGCAAGCCCTCAAGGCCTGAGAGCAGAAGGGCTCGCCCTTTCTTTAATGCCACGTGGTTGCTGTC
>NW_022928178.1:0-237 GCF_012274545.1 Fukomys damarensis | reverse complement strand
TGTGTGCCGCCATGGAAGGGAGAACTTTCTTTTGTTTTCTGGCCTCTGCTGAGTAACAAGTTCATTTAGTCTAGGTCTGGATACACGTGGCACCATCACAATAATCCTTGCTGTAAGAAATCAACTGCTGCTAGACAACAAATGAGTGGACCTGAAAATACAATTTTCTAACAATCTAAAACATTTAAGAGTGATTTTTAGAAAACCTTAGAAACCAGGAAAGTAGAGAAAGCGGGT
>NW_022928177.1:0-234 GCF_012274545.1 Fukomys damarensis | reverse complement strand
AATTTTTTTTTTTTTTTTTTTTTTTTTTTTACTGGGGATTGAACTCCGGTCCTTGCGCTTGCAAGGCATGCCACCGAACCGCTGAGCTAAATTCCCAGCCAGAAATGGAATTATTTTAATTATCTCTGAGTTCTGTATTTCTTGAATAGTATAATTTCTTTGAAGGTCCTCGTAGTAAACTAAAAAGCAGTATTTAAGTGATTTAAACCCCAACAAATCTGCCTCTAATTTTTT
>NW_022928176.1:0-386 GCF_012274545.1 Fukomys damarensis | reverse complement strand
CTTAATGTGATAAAGTAAACCAAAATTTTCTTAGCATTATTTTTAGTTTGAAGTAAGTTAACATATATGGAATGCTTTGCTACATGAAGAACTATGTAAACTTTAATGATGTATTAAATTAAAGAAATTTTTGACCATTTCAAATGGGCACTTGAGAGGGATATAAGGCAATTCTTACATCACTGGAACTGTAATAGTAAACGCTGTCTCTGGTGGTATAAACACCTCATTGGTCTTATTTCAAGTAGGAAGAAAAATCCATGGTGCGTGGGTGACATTAAACAAATAGATGCAGAAATTGTAAAATATATAAAAATAAAACTGTTATACTCCTAAGTGAAATAAATAAGTCACACATGTGTAAATACCGAATAGTTTCCCTGGTG
>NW_022928175.1:0-200 GCF_012274545.1 Fukomys damarensis | reverse complement strand
AGAAGTCTTGTTTTTCTGGTACCAGGGATTGAACTCGGGACCCTGTGCTTGCAAAGTAGGTGGCGGCACCACTGAGTTAAATCCCTGGCCCAAGAGAAGTCTGAAGGATATGAATAATCATGCCGGGGATTTAGCTTAGTGGTTCTGCTGCCTGCCTCCCAAATGCAAGGACCCGAGTTCAATTCCAGTACCAAAAAAAG
>NW_022928174.1:0-924 GCF_012274545.1 Fukomys damarensis | reverse complement strand
TAGTATAATGAAGCTATTTATGATCATTATGAGTAAAGGTAATAATTAGTAAAAACAATTATAGTACTGAGCTTGCATTTGCACATCAGCGAAAATATTTTCAGCTTCAGTAGCAACTTTAGTAAGTAACGCTTTTGTTAACAGGGTAAGAATGCTTTTGTTTAAGACTTTTTTATACATGATGTGTTAACAAACATTTTACTGCTTTTCATCTGTCTTTAATCAGTTTCTTGCCACTGAGATAGGAATTCTGAAAGCTGTAGTTCAGAGGAGGACTGGTTTCTTTTGACTCAGTTTCAGGCCTTTGTCTAATTCCCAGAGATTTTGACTTACTGTGTCTAAAATTAGTCTGAGTCATGAATTTAAAAGACAAAATGCAGCGGGAATTAGGATGGAATAACCAAACAATTCGAATATATTGCATTTAGTATTTACAACCTCTGTTCTTAACCTGATTTTCTATTGTCAGTGCATTACTTTGTTATTGGCACAGTATAAGAGAAAAAAATCTGGAATAATCCTGTCACCTTTAGAATAAATATGAATATAGAAAAATGTGATTGTGCTTTGATTAAAATAAAGACATTCAGAACCCTGGGTTATCTTATTCCCTATCTTTATTTATAACTGTGAACAGTAGTGCCTACCATCCTCGGTGTTTTCAAATATATCTTACCAAGGTATTACAATAAAAAGAACATAGTTTTCTTAAGACCTCGATATGACAAAAGTGTCATATGGCTAAATTGAATCTAGATAACCCACACTGAATCTTCTTTCTTGCTTTTAAGATCACATAGTTCTCAAAATACAATATAAAAAGCCAGCTAGTCTTATCACGGTAGCTCATTAGCAACTTTGTATGCTTCTATTTCTTATCAAAATTAACTTGTGTTATGCACTGTTCTCCCAGAGTTCTGCTAT
>NW_022928173.1:0-275 GCF_012274545.1 Fukomys damarensis | reverse complement strand
CTAGTTTGTCTTTGGAAGGGGCCTCAGGGAGGGAATATACTAACCTCTTGTATGACTATCTATAAAAGAGACTTGATTAGGAGAATAAATAAAACACTCCAGGTTTTAAGAGTCCCAAGGCCAACACTGTGTTATCAGCCTGATGCTACCTGCAAGGGTCTAGAATCCAAAACAAAGCCAAAGAAACTGCAATTGTGTTTTACCAGACATCAAAAGAGATTTTACAAGAAAAATCAAGTTATAAATTTTAACTATTTGATAAATGTATCTTTGTT
>NW_022928172.1:0-202 GCF_012274545.1 Fukomys damarensis | reverse complement strand
TTTAATGAAGTTTAAAGCAAGTCCCAATCTGCATGTATGTAGTTCACTGACTTTCAATAAAGGTGCTAGGCAATATGAGAAAGGTCTTCAACAGAGATGAGAAAATTACTAGGTATCCCTATGTAAAAAAAGAAGCATTAATGATCCATAACACCATAACTAAAGAAAATATTTAAATAGTGAAACTTCTACAGTAAAATAC
>NW_022928171.1:0-712 GCF_012274545.1 Fukomys damarensis | reverse complement strand
AAGTACTCCACAGAGAAAGGTGCTGCAACTCTGTGAGTTTACCAGTATAGTCCACTTCTTATGTGAGTACAACTGTGTTCCTTTTTGTTTCTAGTTCTCTGCCTGGCAGAGATTGAAACACTGTTTTGAGGCACTTTTAGCAGAGAAGCTCTTCAGGCCTAAGACAGTGCCTAGCAGCTCTGAGTGCACACAAGCCTCCAGAACTCTGCATTCTTGGTGATAGCTTCAGTTTGACGTTAGAACACAAAAACACTGTGCAGAGGGCTTCTGTGGTTTGAAGTGCAGTTTTCCCCGAGAAACAGCTTCTCTGGCTGCTTAGCCGTTTAATGCAAAGGTGGTCAGTTTCATAAATGTGAAGTACTCCAAAGAGAAAGGTGCTGCAACTCTGTGAGTTTACCAGTGAAGTCCACCTCTTCTGTGGAGTACAACTCTGTTCCTTTTTGTTTCTAGGTCTCTGCCTGGCAGAGAAAGAAACACTGTTGTGAGGCACTTTTAGCAGAGAAGCCCTTCAGGCCTAAGGGAGTGCCTAGCAGCTCTGAGTGCACAAATGCCTCCAGAACTATGCATACGTGGGGAGAGGTTCAGCTTGACGTTAGAACACAAACTCACTTTGCCGAGGGCTTCTGCGGTTTAAAGTGCAGTTTTTCCCGGGAAGAGCTTCTCTCGCCGCTTAGCCGTTTAAAGCGAAAGCGGTCAGTTTCATGAATGTGAA
>NW_022928170.1:0-483 GCF_012274545.1 Fukomys damarensis | reverse complement strand
CTTTTCATGACAAGTTTTGGTTCTCATTTTTTCCCCTTGTCCCTGCCCTCCTTTCACCCCCCCTTTTACAAACACTTCTTCTCCATTTTTTCATTTTCTCATATTTTTTTTCTTTTCTCTTATTAGCTTCCTCCTACCCTTCCCACTTTCCCTACACCTCTAGCCCCTTTCTTCCTATTTCACATTGTCCATTATATCATTAGGATCTTATGTACTACTATAGTTTATTCACACCAGAGAAACTAATCAGTATTTAAACATGTGGGACTTATTTATTTCACTTAGGAGTATATCCTCAATACGTATCCATTTTCCTATGAATGAATCTAATTTATCATTCTTTATGGCTGAGTAATATTCCATTTTATAGAAAAACACATTTTCTTTATCCAGTTTCCAACTGAAGACATTGGCATAGGAAAAGATTTAATTAACAAATCCTCAGTAGCACAGGAACTAGCGGAAAGAATCAACAATGGGGAT
>NW_022928169.1:0-227 GCF_012274545.1 Fukomys damarensis | reverse complement strand
AGCTGGCCAAGACACACTTTCTCAATAGCACATGATATTTGGAGCCCTATATAAAAATCATTCATACTTTGAGAATGCAGCTCAAGAATTTACTACCATACCATGGTAAGACTATTTATTTATTTATATTTTGGGTACCATTATTTAAGTAGGGATTAGATTCTATATTAGCTGTGCTGATCTGTAAAAAATACACAGACCTGTCCGGTCTTATTTCACTGATGGCT
>NW_022928168.1:0-358 GCF_012274545.1 Fukomys damarensis | reverse complement strand
CAGGAGCAGGAGATATCTTTCCATTTTTTAATATCCTCTTCAATTTCTTTTTTCAGAGTGCTACAATTTTCAGTGTAGAGATCTTTTGCTTCTTTTGTTAGACCGATTCCTAAATACTTCATTTTTTTGGATGCTATTGTAAAAGGAATTTTCCCCTTATTTCTCCCTCAGTGAGTCTGTTATTTGTGTATAAGAAGGCTATTGATTTTTGGGTTTTGACCTTGTATCCCACTACTCTGCTGAAAGTGTCTATTAAGTCCAGAAGTCTTTTGATGGAGTTTTTTGGGTCTTCAAAGTAGAGTACCATATCATCAGCAAATAATGACAGTTTAATTTCTTCCTTTCCTATCTTTATTGC
>NW_022928167.1:0-242 GCF_012274545.1 Fukomys damarensis | reverse complement strand
ACATCAGTGGACTAATCCATTAACAAATATACACATCTTTCAAAAACCCTACTTTTGGAGAAGTGAGATTTTGGAGGGACATTTTAGATCTAAATCATAGCATTCTGACTTTGGACCTTAAATGCTCATATCCATGTCATTAAGCAAAATTCATTCAGTCCACCTCTAAGAGTCACCAAAGTCTTACTGGTTCTAGCCTTGATGGAAACTTACTAATTCAAGCGAGAACTAATCTCTGAGAC
>NW_022928166.1:0-1122 GCF_012274545.1 Fukomys damarensis | reverse complement strand
GGGAGTTACCACTTTGCTTTGCTCTCATCTGTTTGCAATGAACAGTTCTGTGAGCCTGAATCTCTGGACGAAAAGAATGAATACTGAGGCAGCATTGCTGGGTTCAACGCACTGTGCGAGGCCAGGACAAATTATTCATCCTGGGCTCAATTCCGTCCTCTCGGAATGGACATAATAATCTCATCTCTTACATCCATGAGAGGATTCAGTCAATATTTATCAATCTCTTCTTTTTTTATTTACTCAAACTAGAGACTTAGGAATACTTCCTCATCACTTTTTAAAAATTAATTTTATTGGTTCAGGCATACATAACGATCGCATTGATCACAGGGAATTTGTACCTGTGCATGATGTATCTTTATTTTGTTAATAGTCGCTTGGGTATAAGCTGGTCCTCCTTCTGCAGGTAAAATCTGCATAACGTATCTGTACAGTTCATGCCCTGCACTTCACTTCCCTCCTAAAGAGTCTTCTCACCCAAAACTTTCCGTATTTCCAAGCAAAGTGAAAATCTCTTTTGACTGAGTGTAAGTTTGTCTACCTCTCAGCAGATGACCTCAGCGTCTTCCTTTAGATAGAAGCGCACTTCAAGAACTCTTTTTAGGGCCCAACCTCAACCTCATTTCTGTCTCCAATATATTACTGGACAGTTCAGTGTGAAGTCAAATCCTACCCAGACACTGTTCGCTACAAAGCTTCTAATTGCTCAGCAGAGCCATTTTGTGAACTGATTTAAAAGGAAAATCAGGGCTCAACTGTGGTTTGTGCTCACCATTTTTCCCCTAGGAATAGTGCAGAGTTTCTCAAAATGGGTCTAACCATCCACAGTGATAGCACAGAAGGCAAACTGATGAATACCTCTGTTCCTGGTCCTGTACTCCGCAGACCCACGAAGATTTTGAACTACCTGGATTCCTTCTCAAAGTTGATCACACATAAGTACTTTTAAAAAACTGTGCTCTCCTAAAAAGAATTATGATGAATGAAATTTTGCTCATATCATTTTAACTGAGTGCTTAATACCTTAAATCATGTTTTCATTTTCGTTTACTTCTCATCCAAATAGTCCACTATCATTGTATTCCTCATTCACATACTCATTCACCTATATAAACTAAT
>NW_022928165.1:0-206 GCF_012274545.1 Fukomys damarensis | reverse complement strand
GTTGTTTCTTTAAAAGGGTGAAATATATAAATTCCTGGTGAGGCTGATCTGATCAAAGAAGATGAGAGAGAGAGAGAGAGAGAGAGAGAGAGAGAGAGAGCGCCAGAATTCAAATGAGAACAAAAAAAGAGAAAAGAGAATGCAATCCTATGCTAATAGAAACATCATGGACAATTTTCTTCTGGTAATTCCACACCTTAGATGCC
>NW_022928164.1:0-205 GCF_012274545.1 Fukomys damarensis | reverse complement strand
CTTGGTGACAGGTTCACTTTGAGGTTAGAACACAAACGCACATTGCAGAGGGCTTCTGTGGTTCAATGTGCAGTTTTACCCGGGAAACAGCTTCTCTCACCGCTTAGCCCTTTAAAGCGAAAGCGGTCAGCTTCATGAATGCGAAATACTTCACAGAGAAAGGTGCCGCTACACTGGGAGTTTACCAGTGAAGTCCACATCTTAT
>NW_022928163.1:0-239 GCF_012274545.1 Fukomys damarensis | reverse complement strand
AGTTTGTACTCTTGGTGATAGGTACAGTTTCACCTTAGAACACAAACGAACTTTGCAGAGGGCTTCTACGGTTTAAAGTGCATGTTTTCCCGGGAAACACCTGCTGTTGCCGCTTATCCGTTTAAAGCCAAAGCAGTCAGTTTCAAGAATGTGAAGTACTCCCCAGAGAAAAGTGCTGCAACTGTGTGAGTTTCCAGTGAAGTCCACCTCCTATTTGGAGTACAGCTGTATTCCTTTTT
>NW_022928162.1:0-221 GCF_012274545.1 Fukomys damarensis | reverse complement strand
TTGAGGCCATACTCTTACGTGAAATAAATAGGACACAAATGTAAATACCAAATAGTTTCTTTAGTGTGAGAAACTGAAAGTATAAATACGGATTAAAAGGTATTATAGACAATATGGAATAGGCAGAAAAGGTGCAAAGGGGAAAAGGAATTAGGGATGGGGAAAAAGAAGGGAATGGAATTAATATGAGAAGAGGAAAAAATGGAAACAAAATCTTTGTA
>NW_022928161.1:0-254 GCF_012274545.1 Fukomys damarensis | reverse complement strand
CAGGGTCCTCCATGTTAGGCAGACCTCCACTTGAGAAGGAGAAAGGGATTTGAACAATCCAAATTAAGGGATGGCGTTGTTTCCCTCAGGAGTGAGTGCCGTTACTGAGTGATCAGGAATATTGGTCAGAACATCTCAGGACTGTTATTAAGAGTTTTAAACATTGGGAATAATGGTTCAGACAAGTGACTTTTAATTTATATCATCTTGATTCATTCAACAAGTAATTCTTTGAGCATCTATTACTTGCTACA
>NW_022928160.1:0-293 GCF_012274545.1 Fukomys damarensis | reverse complement strand
CGGTGGTATCCAGAGGCTTCTCACAGGAAGATTCCACCGGGGGAGGTGGGAGTCTCTACTCTTCTCGCTCTTGTAGGAATCTGATGCCAACCATTTTTTTTTTTTTCTTTTGTACCGGGGATCCAACTTCGGTCCTTGCTTTTTCGAAGCAGGAGGCAGAACCACTGAGCTAAGTCCCCTGCAAGAATCTGGATGGTACCCGGCCACCATCTCTCGTTTACATCCTTAGCTTCCCCCTGGGAGTTGCCTTCACAGTCCTGAAGAGACGTCAGGGAGGGGACCTTCTTCCAGCT
>NW_022928159.1:0-211 GCF_012274545.1 Fukomys damarensis | reverse complement strand
AACAAGATCAAACAATATGCTGCATACAAGAAACACATTTTACTAAAAAATTCATAGGCTAAAAGTCAGAGAATTGAAAACAATTATTCATGCAGCAGGAAGACAGAAAATAGCTGGAATAGATATTTTGTTTACAGACAAAGTGAACTTCAAGCCAAGACTGATCAAAAAGAGACAAGGAAGATCACATATTTGTTTAGGGAGAACTCCA
>NW_022928158.1:0-387 GCF_012274545.1 Fukomys damarensis | reverse complement strand
TGAACTCGGGTCTTTACACTTGCAAGGCAGGCCACCAAACCACTGAGCTAAATCCCCGGCCCTCTCTAGGATATTGTTAAGAATTATTTGGAGTGCTGGTTTGGTATTCATGAAGTTTCTCAGGCGTTTTTTTTTTTTCCTGTCATAGAAGTATCTTATTTCCCTATCCATTATGAAAGGTAATTTTGCAGGATACATTATTATTGGTTGGAGGTTGTTTTCTTTTCGGGCTTGAAGAACCTCACTCCGGGCTCTCCTTGACTTGAGGGCTTGAATTGAAAAGTCTGCTGTCGTTCTGTTGGGCTTTCCTTTGCATGTGATTTGTTTCTTTTCTTTTTTTTTTTTTTTATTGAGTTTATTGGTACATTTAGGGATACAGTACAGTTA
>NW_022928157.1:0-502 GCF_012274545.1 Fukomys damarensis | reverse complement strand
TTTTTTTTTTTTTGATACCGGGGATTGAACTCAGGTCTTCGTGCTTGCAAGCAGGCCACCGAACCACTGAGCTAAATCCCCGGCCCTGTATTACTGTTTATATAGCTACTCTACATTATTTAATACATTCATTTAATTTTTAAAGCAAGACCAGAAGATAGATATATTTGTTATATTACACAGATGAAATTCCTGATCCAAGACCACATAATTATACAGCACACATGAGCTCATTGTTTATTTCTCTAAATCTACTTGTGCTATTCTCTTATTCCTTCATTGATCTTTTACTACACTGTATTTCAATTCCTTATGTAATCAAATTATTTTTCATGTCAAAAGTCTTTAAATACACAGTTTCCTTTGTTCTGGTAAACAATATTCCCTCACGTAGCTCCATCCAATGCATGTATTTTTCCAAGAGCCATATAAGGTGTCGTTTTGATATTGTTATGTCCAGGGTGGACAGCTCACCATGCTGTGTCATGCCATCCCACTGCTC
>NW_022928156.1:0-219 GCF_012274545.1 Fukomys damarensis | reverse complement strand
CTAATACTAGCTTCTCAGAATATCTTGATGATAAGTACTACATATTACAAATACAAAATTACTCTAAAAGTCAAATAAACAAAATATTTGAAAGGCAATCTTAAAGATTTAATTGCGTTTTCTAAAACTTGAAGAAAATTTCAATCACATCACACTCTTTAGTAACTTTATATAAATTAAAATAAAAATTCATTTTGAAATATAAAGGTTGCCTTGTAT
>NW_022928155.1:0-227 GCF_012274545.1 Fukomys damarensis | reverse complement strand
TAGATTTTAAAGTTATTGTCTAATATATGCTTGAAGAACAAAAAGAAGATAAGGAGAAAAATCATGAGAACTGTACATGGACAAAAGGATGCTATCAATAAAGAAATGAAACAAAAATTCTGGAGGTTAAAAAGTATAATACCAAAATTAAAAATGCAGCAGGAAGATTCAAAGGAAGATTTGGACAGGAACACAAAGTCATCAGTAAACTTGAAGAGAGGGTGGAA
>NW_022928154.1:0-331 GCF_012274545.1 Fukomys damarensis | reverse complement strand
TAAGAGCTGATGTTTATCATTCTGATAAAGCTTTGTCCTATTTGCCCTGTGGTACTGAAACCAGTGTTTTATATAAGAAGCACAAGTCATATCTATGTCTGCTGCGCTCCAAGCAAATACTTTTACAACTCAAGGAGCATTTGCATGTAAAAAAATAGCATCTTTTCCTCTTTTAAATGTGAAATATGATTTTGCTTTATATAGTAAAAGTCAATAATATTTAGGAACCCTTGTTAATTTAAATGAAGAACCTTTATCTCTACAAACAACAGAAATATTTATAACATTATAAACTATCACCTACCCATTAATAAGTCTTTGAATTTTTTTT
>NW_022928153.1:0-654 GCF_012274545.1 Fukomys damarensis | reverse complement strand
TTGTTTATGTTTTTGTTTTTGTACTGGGGATTGAACTCAGGTCCTTGCACTTGCAAGGCAGGCTGTGGAAACACTAAGCTAAGTCCCTGGCCCTGCTTTTTGGTTTTGGCATAAACAATCCAATGAAATCACACAATTCATTTGGTTCCTTCATTGAAAATCAATTTATCATTAAGTGTGAGACTGATCATAAGTGTGAGACAATTATTTTCCAATTGTATTTGCTTCCATTGGTCCTTTTTTCACTTTTATACCAATATCACCTTGTTTTGATTGCCAACATTAATAAACTTTGAAATCCGGTAATATGAGCCTTACAGACTTATGTTTCCTTTGCAAATTTATTTGGCTATTCAAGATTTTGTGAATTTTCATATGAGTGTCAGATGAGAATTCACAGAGACCAGAAAAAAGTGGCATAATACTTTTCCAGTGCTGAAAGGAAAGAAATACCAGTCCTAAATTCTCTAGTACAATTGTCTTCAGGAATAAATCTAAAATGAGCCCTTTCTCTGGTGCAGGCAAACTAAATATTTGTTCTCAGCAGATCTATTCTTTAAAAATGTTTAAAGGAAATTCTCTAAACATGAAAGGAAATGAGGAGACTCAGCCATTCTTGCCTTGTTGATATGACCATCAAAATAAGACCAAAAA
>NW_022928152.1:0-295 GCF_012274545.1 Fukomys damarensis | reverse complement strand
AGAGAAGCTTTTTCCACGGAAAACAGCACTTTAAACTGCAGAAGCCCTCTGCAAAGTGCGTTTTTGTTCTAAGGTCAAATTGAACAAATCCCTGAGTATACAGTGTTCTGGAGGCTTGTGTGCACTCAGAGCTGCTAGGCACTCTCTTAGGAATGAAGGGCTTCTCTGCTAAAAGTGCCTCACAACAGTGTCTCAATCTCCCCCAGTCAGCAACCTACAAACAAAAAGGAACACTGTTGTACTCCACATAAGATGTTGACTTCACTGGGAAACTCACAGAGTTGCAGCACCTTTC
>NW_022928151.1:0-243 GCF_012274545.1 Fukomys damarensis | reverse complement strand
TTATTACACACCTGCACTAACTTTTTAAGAGTCAGACTAAGCACGGTGGGTAATGAGACGAGGGCACTGCTCTGTCTGCTATAGGTCGGAACACGTTAAATGATGTTGTTTGGACTGGGGGCTACTGTAGTAGATCACAGACTTATTGTTATGACACACCCCAAATAAATCAGAGTCATCTTCACAACTCAATGAATGTGGGCCCCAAATCCAGGCGCTCTGTTGAAAAATCTAATGACACAG
>NW_022928150.1:0-1763 GCF_012274545.1 Fukomys damarensis | reverse complement strand
CTACAAAGCAAGATCCTGTTTCAAAAGAAAAAGAAACCAAACAAACCAACAAAAACAAAAATCATTCAAGATACAATTAAAACTATAAAGTTTGTTCTGGGGTATTGGATAGGGGATATTAAGTATACATATATTGGTTTCTTTTTAAAATTATAAATATAATGCAATATGAAAAGACACAATCATAGAAAACAGATTGGAGAACAAAAAGGAACCCAAGAATTCTGGGGTGCTGTAATGTGATTCTGGTGACAATTACAAACACAAATGTATAGTTTTGTCATGTCTCCAAACTGTACACTAAATGAATAAATTTTACTATTGTTTGTGAATTACATCTTAATAAATCTTTAAAAAGTACCAATAAACTCAATAACATAAAAAAAAAAAGAAAAAGCAGCTGTGAGAAGTTTGCAGGTTCACACACACACACAAAAAGTGTCTGTGAAGTTGTGGACAAAGAGAGCATTTTCCTGAAAAGATTAGCATTAAAAAGAAGCCAAAAAGTCTGTGTCAAGGTAATATTAAAGAAGGTTTCAAAGCATCCCTTACTCTTCTCAGGTTCAAGGGTGGAATAGGGTAAACTCTTTTAAAATACTTTGCTTTGAGAAGAAAACTCAAGGATTCTCTGTTCTTTTGCGCTACTAGGGAAGTGTTTCCCCAGATTTAGCCATTCAGACTCTCAAAGACCATTTAAACCATGGACCAAGCAAGGGGTCTACACTAATACACACTCCGGTGGAAGAACCTGCCATTATTCATGTGGCGTTAGTATTTCAGGCAAGGAGAATGCAAGAGTTATGGTGCAAGAAGGTTTCCACTCAGATTTCAGAAGCAGGCTGGGAGGCCCAACAATATGCCCCTGACGAGACAGGGCACGTACCTGTAAGAGTGAAAGACAGAGTGCAGTGCAGACTCCAGAAAGTTGGGGAATCCAGGAATGTGGAACATTTGCTGAAGAGAGATGCAGGAAGTAAGTGGAGCTTACCAACGAGAGACACCATGGGGCTGTAACCAGCAAGACCATAGGGCAGGGTCTCCCAGGCCCGTTCACGCCCCATCTCACCACAACCCACCCAGGGTTAGGCACAGAGCTACAGTGTTAATAGTTTTCCTCCGGGGTTTTGGTCTTGCTTCGGTCTGATTCCTGTCTATTCCACTATTCCTCTCTTTTGGACGGGAATATTTACCTTATGCTGTTATATATTATAAGTATTTAACTTTTAACAATATTTTACAGGGGCCCACAGCTAAAAGTTTGCCTTGAGTCTCAGAGAAATCTTGGATATGGTCTTTTCAACAACACTGGACAAGTTAAGACTTTAGTAGCTCTTAAAGATGAACTAAGTGTAGTTTGCATAATTAGGCGGACATTCTCTAGGAGACTGGACAGAACGTAATGGTTTAGATCTAAAATGTCCCCTTGAGTCTTATATTCAATTGTGAAGCCTGCTAGGGAGGAATCACTGGGGGCATGACCGGCCTCCTCCCTTCTCTGTCTACTCTCTGGTTGTCATGTGTGAGTAACTTTCTTCTTCCATATTCTTGTACCATGCCATTTCTGCCTTGGAACCGCAGCCTATGAACTGAATCCCTCAAAACCACAAGCCAAATTAAACCTCTCCACATTTAAGTTGTGCTATTTCCCTGAAATGGGAAACCAGGCTAATACAGATAGTTACAGAACAACAGCAAGAAGACATCATATTTGGGATGTTTCTAGTGGTGTTACTGGGCTTAAGACAAAGGAGATATGAGTTATG
>NW_022928149.1:0-208 GCF_012274545.1 Fukomys damarensis | reverse complement strand
AAGATAAGGGTCAAGTTTTAATCTTTGGCAGGTTGAAATCCAGTTTTTCCAACACCATTTATTAAAGAGAATAACTTTCCTCCAGTGAGGACCGTTGGCTCCTTTGTCAAAGATGAGGTAGCTGAGTACATCTGGAGTGGTTTTTGTATCTTCCAATCTGTTCCACTGATCCTCAGGTCTTTTTCTTTGCCAGTACCATGCTGTTTTT
>NW_022928148.1:0-214 GCF_012274545.1 Fukomys damarensis | reverse complement strand
TGGTTTTCAAGCCAACACTGATTAAGAGAGACAAAGAAGGACACTACAGCCTTGAAAAGGGAGCAATTCAAGAGGAAGAGATGACAGTCATAAATATATACGCACCAAACATGAGTGCACCCAACTATATATAACAAATGTTAACAGACAGGAAAAATCAAATAAGCAATAACAATAGTAATGGAGTACCTCAGTAACCCATTATCACAAATAG
>NW_022928147.1:0-529 GCF_012274545.1 Fukomys damarensis | reverse complement strand
TGTATGTGTGTGTGGCTTAAACACTGTCACATGAAGAAAAGTTTGCCTAACAAAGATAAACTGTGTGATTGAAAAACTCATAAGGGCTGGGGATGTAGCTCAGTGGTTCTGCTGCCTGCTTCGCAAACGCAAGGTCCCGAGTTCAATCCCTAGTACCACAAAAAAAAAAACAAAACTCATACCAGGGCCGGGGATGTAGCTCAGTGGTGCCGCTGCCTGCCACACAAGCACAAAGTCCTGAGTTCAATTCCCAGTAGCAAAAAAACAGCTTATACCAACTAAATTATAGAAATACCCATCTATAGCTATAATGAGATAACAAATGTAGAAGTTTCCTTAGCTTCAAACTAAATGTTAGTAGGCAACCACCTACTAATGAAGAACCAAGCACCAACAGTTAAATGAGAGCTGAAAGAGTTATAAAGGAGATTCTTGCTCTTCACAGTCAGCTCCTCATCATAGTCAACTACAGACTTGAAAGAAATACAAATACAGACTGAATCTACTCACTTGCCGCTGTTGGCCAGCT
>NW_022928146.1:0-468 GCF_012274545.1 Fukomys damarensis | reverse complement strand
AAAAAAAAAAAAAAAAAAAAAGATAAGAAAAGAAAAAGAAATAAAAGAAATACACCACTCCAATCTCTTCCTGCCTTGCGGTTTTGTGTTGAGAAGTCTGCTGTGATTCTGATAGGCTTCCTATGTATGTGATTTGTTTCTTTGCTCTGACTGCTTATAGAACTTTGTTCTTCTGTTTGGTGTCTTGAATCTTAATTATTGTATGACTAGGTGTAGAATTTTTGGATCACAGCTAGTTAGAGTCCTATATGCCTCACTTATCTCCGTTTCAAGTTATTTTTCCCTACTTGGGAAGTTTCCTGTCATAACTTCTATGAACAGTTTTGTAATGTAATCTGCACTGTCTCCTGTTTCTTCATTGACTCTGATCAGGCTTATATTCCTCTTCTTTTCATCATCTAGCAGCTGTTGGTCCCTTACTATTTGTAAGAACTTTTTCTTTTCCTGGTCACTAATTGCAATCCTATC
>NW_022928145.1:0-462 GCF_012274545.1 Fukomys damarensis | reverse complement strand
TGTAGGAGAGGTTAGATTCTCTTGAAGACATTGACATAGGAAAAGATTTTATGAACAAAACCTCAGTTGCCCATTAATTAGCATAAACAATCAACAAGTGAGATGTCTTCTTATTAAAAAGCTTCTACACAACATGAAAAATGACCAACAGAGTGAAGAGATAATCCACAATGTGGGTGAAACTTTACACCAGTTCTTCCTCAGACAAAGGTCTACTATCTAGAATATATAAAGAATTAAAAAAAAATCAGACCTCCCAATTTTAAAGGCCCACTCCAAAAATGGGCATCTGAAATGAACAGGTGTTTCTCAGATAAAGTGGTAGAAATAGCAAATAAACACGAAAAAATGTTCAACATCAGTGTTCATTCGAGAGATGCAAATGAAAACAGCATCAAAATTCCACCTCACCCCAGAAAGAATGGCTGCTGTCATGAAATCAACCAATAACAAATGCTGGTG
>NW_022928144.1:0-275 GCF_012274545.1 Fukomys damarensis | reverse complement strand
TACCTTAAATCATTGAATTTATGCACACACAATTGTTCATTGCATTCTTTTATTGCCATTTAAGTTCTGCATGCTTTGTTGTGATAACTTTCCTTTCATTCCTATTACTGGTAATTTGTATCTTTTCTTGTTTTGTTTTGGTACTGGGGATCAAACTCAGGACCTCGCACTTGCAGGTACAGTGCCATTGAGCTAAATCCTGGGCCCTGTACCTTTAAAAAAATTTTTTAATGACCATCTTGCTAGAAATATATCAGTTTTATTAATTGTTTTCA
>NW_022928143.1:0-314 GCF_012274545.1 Fukomys damarensis | reverse complement strand
CTCTCCCTCTCTCTCTCCCCCCACCTTATTCTTCATTTCACTTCCTTTTTGTTCTTGCTCCTATTTCAAATTTCTTTTCTTTATTTTAATTTTATTCTCTTTTTCCCACTGTCAATTGCCATTAGTTTTAAAAGAAAGTGATTACAGTCTCTAGCCTCTCTATTACTGTTAGGTTGTTCTGTTCTTGCGTATATTTTGTTCTGTCTTCTCCTCTTGTCTTCCTCAGTTTCTTAGAGTTTGTGTGATCTTCCGGTCCTCTAGCCTCACTTCTAACCTTTCCCTATCCTATCTATCCCTCCCTCCCCAACTCCTTC
>NW_022928142.1:0-225 GCF_012274545.1 Fukomys damarensis | reverse complement strand
GGTTAGGGTTGGTGAGCGTGATCTGGAAGGAAATCGCCTACTTGGTAGTTTGCCTGGGCGAGGGAAGGTGAGGGCAGCGCATTTTGCGAAGGTGGGTTGCACTGGTATTTCTGATGACCCGCGCATCGCACCGTGGTGCCAGTGGGTAGTGCCGGGCCAGCTGGTAGTGTGAGAGCTCGATGACGGGGACGGGACAGGCTACCCATTCCACTCCCTGCGTCGCGT
>NW_022928141.1:0-239 GCF_012274545.1 Fukomys damarensis | reverse complement strand
TTTTTAAAGTCACATGTCTGCAGTCCTCCTTGAACTATAATCGGATCCTAAGCTTTCATTCACTTTATAGACTTTAAAACCGCATTGGAATGGTTTGAGAAGCTGTTTTGTCTGACACTGTTAATACTCCTGTGTCCCCTCTAACTTCTCCCTCAGTCTTGGCTACCACCAGATATCCATTAGGTAATGGCGTTCCCCCAATTTATGCACTACTCAAGGATAAGAAATTACTTTTTTTC
>NW_022928140.1:0-419 GCF_012274545.1 Fukomys damarensis | reverse complement strand
CTGTAGCTGAGTCACCTACTACTGTAGCTGTCTTTGCTGAAGAATAAATGGCAGTCCACAAAGAAAATCTGATTTTTGGTTCATGGCAACAAGTTTTGATGAAAGCTATCAAATGTATGGCTGTTAGCTAACTCCTGGTCTGATTTTATTTAACAGTAATGGGCATGGTTCAACTTTGCTTAATAACTTTAAAAATGTTTTCATTAAGTTTATTGGTACGTTTTATGTATACAATACATTTACATTCATCACTGGGATCTTGTACCTTTACATGATGTATCTTGTTCTTATTTTTTCCTCATTCCCCTGCCCTTCTTTCATCCCCCCTCCCATTTACAAGGGAAGTGGGAGGGATGGGGGAAAGGAATGAAGGGAAAACAAAAAAATATGTGAAAAGGAAAAAATGGAAAAAAGTTTTT
>NW_022928139.1:0-201 GCF_012274545.1 Fukomys damarensis | reverse complement strand
GATTTCAATATGGTTATAGTGACATGGGACTACAAAGTATTTTGCTGTACATGCAGTAGTGTTCTTACTGAAGTGCAATGTTTGCAGTGGAAGAAGTCACACAAAGCAAGCCTAAAAAAAAGGAAAAGAAAAAGAAGGTATATTGGGCAGATATTTCTACCTATAGTATTATTATCTGATAGCTGATCCTGTATGTTTATT
>NW_022928138.1:0-232 GCF_012274545.1 Fukomys damarensis | reverse complement strand
GGGTCCTGATGACTTCGCTGCTTAATTTTACAAGACATTTAGAGAGCAACTACTGAAACTACTATTTAAAATCTTCAATGAAATTGAAAGGGAAGCAATACTCCCAAATTCATCCCTGGAAGCAAGTATCACCTTGAACTCCAAAGCAGAGAAAGACCTAACCAAAAAAAGAGAACTATAGGCTAATCTCACTAATGAACACAGATGCAAAAATCCTTAATAAGATACTGGC
>NW_022928137.1:0-859 GCF_012274545.1 Fukomys damarensis | reverse complement strand
TAACAGTTACGATGTTAACCTCCTGTCAAGAGATAGCTGCAATTCAACAAGAAAATTTACAAGCTATTTCTAAAGCACATTCTAAACTTTATTATTTGATTTGCAATATATTTTGATTTGCAAAAATGACATCCATTGTTAACTATTTAAATGATTCCTGAAGCAGAGAACATCAGACTTGTTTTTACCTGTTTGGCAAATCCACAATTTATGCAATGTATAGAGAAGGTGAGATTGAATCACTTCCTAAATCTTTCAGACAAAGTCTACCCATGGCCAGTTTTTCTGTGAAGTTTGAAGCAATCTGTAGTTGTAGATGCTATTGTGTAGTATAAGCTGAGTGTTTTGCAAATGACCTTAAAACCTCCAGAGTTGCCTTAGAATTTGCATCACTCATCTTTGCTTTGAGAGGGGACAGAAATGGTCAGTGTGTTTCCTCATCTGTAGGGGCAGGTTGTTTCATTTTCAAATGTTCTTCCAGATTCTGAGATTCAAATCAAGTATCTGTCTTTATAACACCAGTCAATAAGTGTCATACCAATAAGCAATACTTGCTTTGCAAGGCAGTCAGCAAACATATTCCCTTTGAGTTTACAAGTTTATAAAGTATAAGTTTAGTATGGATTTCAATCTTAAAAATTAAAATTCTCTTTACATGTTGGAAACTTCTCTTTTTCTCCCTCTGGCTGTTTAAAATTTAGAAACCACTTTGTATCAATTGCATGTCAAAGTAGTGACGAATCTCAAATACAAATGTATGTTGAGTAAAGATATTACTCTTTTTGCCTCTTTCAGTACTAGGGATTTAATACAGGACCTTAGAACTGAGCTACATCCCCAGCTCTTTCAGATTATACTC
>NW_022928136.1:0-249 GCF_012274545.1 Fukomys damarensis | reverse complement strand
AGATTATTTCATTTTTTCTAGATTCTGCTCTGTTGCCAGTTAAGGGAGTCCAGGTAATTAAGTGTCAGATTGTTCCATCTCGTTTCCCTTTGGGGTTGCCTTTGGTGATCTGGAGGTCTGATTTTAAGACATGTTTATGTGTCTTATATCAACAGATGCAGCCTGCTGTGCCTTTTTAAAGGCAACTTTTTGCTCATCCAGTGGTCTTTAATTCTCAGCAAGCCACTGAACAGCCTTTTCTCTGCTGCT
>NW_022928135.1:0-209 GCF_012274545.1 Fukomys damarensis | reverse complement strand
GCAGAAAAGCATGGATATAGGTCGGTTTGGAATCTTTGCCCTTAGAGTCTGGAAGGAGAGTGAGCGAAGTCTTGAGATCAATAATAGTGGATATGGCTTTGCTTAAGGTTGCCTAATAAGCCTCACTTTATGATCAAAGGGGCAAGGGAGTGGAACCTCATATTCAGTAAGAGTAGATACATCTGATTGTGCCCTAAGGGCCTGAGGTA
>NW_022928134.1:0-283 GCF_012274545.1 Fukomys damarensis | reverse complement strand
GAAGCTCTAGCGTAGAGTTAACAAGTAAAAGCCTGGAAGAATGAACACGTGAACAAAGTGGACGATGTGAGGTACTCTTGATTTAATGAGCTCCGTTAAACTTAGTTTTTCTTTTGCGTGACTATTTTCTGTGGACTTACAAAATTTTGTTTTTCATATTTGATGTGTATTTAATAAAAAGATATTAAAAGAATTTGAACCTGTGAGTTCATTTCTGAAGAGCCAAAGGCAAAAGTTCATGACCTTCAATCAAAGATCAAGTGAGCCACAACGGAATCATATG
>NW_022928133.1:0-208 GCF_012274545.1 Fukomys damarensis | reverse complement strand
GCTTTACAGACATACTTGTGTGTCTGAAGACGATCACGACACAGATGAAAGGGGAAAGGGGAATGAAGTGGCGAATGGGAGGCTTCACCTTGCATGGGAGAGGCTTGGTGACACCCGGGATACCTGACCTGGCTTCACAAAGTGTCTCTCCATGGAGAGGGAGAGGGACTCCGAAGCTGGGATGGTGGATAAAGCCGACTGCAATGTC
>NW_022928132.1:0-2782 GCF_012274545.1 Fukomys damarensis | reverse complement strand
CAGAGTCAGGAACCCCACAGGGACTGGCTCCCACGACAACAGTGGAGTTCTTTGGCTCCTGTAGCTAAATGGGGGAAAGCAGAAGGCTGAGCATCGCCAGGGCTGTGGCTTTGAAGCCCGCACAGCTCCCGCCTCCTCTCACGTGGATTCCAGCGGCTTGTCTGCCCTGCTCCTTGACGCCTGCTCCTGGCTGCTAGTAACTACCCAGCTGACATCACGCCAGCTTCCAGCAGAGAACAGGGCTCTTATTATAGGTCTAATGTGAAAACTCTAAACTAGCATGCCTATAATCCCATCACGTACGTGTCTGAGGCAGGAGGATCGCCTGAATTAAAGGCCAGCCTGGACTACCCAGCAGGACTGTGTCTCAAAAAGAAAAAGAAAAAAAACAGCCAGGCATGGTAGGCCAGCCTAGGCCTGTAATCCCAACACTCTGAGAGGTTAAGGCAGCAGGACCACAAGTTCAAGCCCAGCTTGGGCAACTTAACAACTTAGTGAGATCCTGTCTGAAAATAAAAACGAAAAATCGCCGGGGATGTCACTCAGTGCAAAGGTCTGACATTCAAACTCCATTACTGCGGGGTGGAGGGTGAAAGAAAAGAAAACTCCAAACCAGAACCTTGGCTGAGTTCACTCTGGCCAGGCAGCTAGGGGCACAGGGCTCCTGGTTTGTAGTTTCCCAAACAGCTATGTAGTTGGAGTAGTGGGGGAACCACTCCGCAAAAACTCTGCAAAAGACCGAGGGACAAGCTGGCATTGATTTTCTGGGTAGGTCTGATGGTAGCAGGTCTTTCCCCGGATAGAACTCTTTCCTAAATGCTGTTCATGGCATAAAAGTAACTGAATTCTGAGAAGTAATAATAATGGCCAAGCCTAACATAGCACTTATTATGTACTAGGCAGTATCCTAAAGTCTTTGTTACATTAACTCATTAACCCTATGCAACAACTCTTCCAGATGTGTATTATTATTACTATTATTATCCCTGTGATGGCTAATTTTATATGTCAGCTTTGTCGGGCCACAGTGTCCACCTATTTTTGGTGGGGAGGTGGTTTGAGACAAGATCTCGCTGTGCAGTTTAGGCCATGCATCAACTCTGTGCATCAGGCTGACTTCCAACTCATGATCCTCCTGCCTCAGCCTCCTGGTCAAACATTATTCTGGATATTTCTGTAAAGATATTTTTCAGATGAGATTGACATTTTAAAAGGTGAACTCTGAGTAAAGCGGATTGCCCTCCACAGTGTAAGTGCAACTCACCCAGCTAGTCGAAAGCCTAAGGGAAAGAAGATGGACCTCCCCAGGGTTCGGGAATTCCACAGCAGTGTCTGACTCAAGGTGCGACTCTTCCCTGAGTCCCAGCCAGGATCTGGGGCTTACACCCACCCGCACAGGCAGGTGAGCTAATTCCTGGTCTCTCCCCAGTTTCTTTCTCTATACACCCCACACACGATTCTATTGGCTTCGCTTCTCTAGATAACACTGATACACCCCCGTTTCACTTCTGATAAGTCCGAGGCACAATCTCTCAAGGTCACAGAGCTAAGTCCAATTGGCCTTTGAATCCAGGCAGTCTGACTGCTGAGTCTGCCCTTAAATTCTGTACTGTTATGGAATGGCAGTTGGTGTCTCCTCCATTTCTATGGTGAACCCCAAACCCCAATATAGTAGAATTTGGAAACGGGCTCTTGGGCAAGTAATTAGGTTTGGATGAGGACATGAAGGTAGAACCCACATGATTGTCATAGTGCCCTTAGAAGAAGAAGAGAGATCAGTGTTCTTTCTGTCTGTCTCCTCTGTCTATCTGCTACCACCCCCCACACACATCCTTTCTCCCTCTCTCTGAAACAACAATAAGGAGTCAGCCTGTTGGGTTAGCTCATAAAATGTCTCATGTGTATGGAAGGTGAATGGATCAAGGGGACACTGTCCTCATTATTGCATTAATCCTCGGGTGAGAGCACAGCTGAACGAGCTGTTAGGAGATGGGGTCTGATTGCTAGAGGCAGGTCACTATCGGTGTGCCCTGGAAGGGTGTGTCTCCCTCTCTGGCTCCTTCCTTCTCTCTGTACTTCCTGGCTACCATGATGTGAGGAGTTTTTTTCCGCCAGACCCTTCCACCATGCTCTGCCTGTCTCGGAGCCAGCCAACTATGAACTGAATCCTCGTAAAAACCATGAGCCAAAATAAACCTCTCCTCCTTTAAGTTGTCAGGTATTTTAACCCAGTGATGAGAAAGTGATTAGGACACTGGCTATCTGCTCTCCAGGAAGAGAGCCTTCACCAGGAACCCAGGAGGTGGCCATCTTGGTTTTGGACTTCCAGCCTCCAGAAGCTTCTGTGGATTAAGCATCCCCAAGTGTGGAATTTGTCAGGGGAGACTGAGCTGAGGCAGTCTCTTTCAGACACTTCATTACCCATTAGTACCAAGCCCAGTGACTGGAACCGAGAAGCCATCATTACATATCTGTGGAATAAGTAACAGGATGAGTAAGAATATCAATTTCTAAATCAAACATTTCCACAGTGCTCAAAACTCAAACGGCTGCACATTCTTGGATGTGGCTGAGAGTTCAACAGTTTGATGAAAGAAGTGTTCTGGGACAGACTTTGTGGGACTTGGCCTTGGCATGGCCTCCTGGGAATACCTTGACATCACTGGAGAGAAGCTCGTCCTTCTGCCACCAGGGGGCCCTGGTTTTTTGTTGGCTTCTGGGAACCCATGGAAACAGTGCTCTCAGCAAAGGTCCTGAGACCCAGGTGTGTGGAGTGTGTGTG
>NW_022928131.1:0-405 GCF_012274545.1 Fukomys damarensis | reverse complement strand
CATTTGTGTCTCACTATTTATATGGGACTGTCTTCTGAAGAGAATTCTAAAAGCTGTGAGAAGCTCAACACATTCAGTTTTTCCCAAACAAACAAACAAACACCCTCTCTTTCTCTCCAGAAAAGAATTTTCTTACCCTTTGTTTTTATATTAATCTTTTCTGACAACATATGCATTTTAATCACAGCAGTATGTGTAAAGAGTTTAAACAAATACTTCAGGACCTGTAAAGATAAAACAGCACCCTCTGCTCAAATCTGTCAGGAAAGCAGTTCCAAATATTTGCCATGTTTCTTATATATTTTATTTCTATCTTATTTTAATTCATCAAGTTTATTGGTACATTTTTGGTATACAATATGATGACATTCATCAATGGGAATTTGTACCTTTCCATGGTATATC
>NW_022928130.1:0-214 GCF_012274545.1 Fukomys damarensis | reverse complement strand
CATTTGACAACTTGATAAGCAACGGCCTGGGTTTGCAGTGGGTGTCCCAAGTGCTAAGGAACACCCTTAGGAATCCAAGAGAGATTATCTTTTTTTTTGGGGGGATACCGGGGATTGAACTCGGGTCTTGCGCTTGCAAGGCAGGCCACCAAACCGAGAGCTAAATCCCCAGCCCCTGAGAGAGATTATCTTGATGTCTGTTATCCTTGGTGTA
>NW_022928129.1:0-275 GCF_012274545.1 Fukomys damarensis | reverse complement strand
TACAAAGTTCTCCTCATAAGAGACTTTCTTTGAGGAAGTACTTTAGCTATCAACAAAATTATCGTTAGGAGAAATGCAAAATAGTGCTGAACTGAAATGTATTTTATCATGACAGAGATAAAGCATCACTAACCTGGTATGCACAGAAATAGTACAAAAGTGTCCACTATAGTGGCACACACCTGAAACACTCAGATGGTTCACGTATCAGGTAAAGATACATTTCCAATGATGAATGTCATTGTACTGTACACCTAACATGTACCAATAAACTC
>NW_022928128.1:0-239 GCF_012274545.1 Fukomys damarensis | reverse complement strand
GGCTTCTCTGCTAAAAGTGCCTCACAACAGTGTTTCAATCTCTGCCAAGCAGAGAACTACAAAAAAAAAGGAATACAGTTGTACTCCACGTAACAGGTCGACTTCACTGGTAAACTCACAGAGTTGCCGCAGCTTTCTCTGTGGAGTACTTCACATTCATGAAACCTACCGCTTTTACTTTAAACGGCTAATCAGTGAGAGATACCATTTCCCGGGGAAAACTGCACTTTAACCCACAG
>NW_022928127.1:0-235 GCF_012274545.1 Fukomys damarensis | reverse complement strand
ACCTGTGGGAAGGAATATTATAAAAACGAAACAAAAACCCAAGTATTTGTAAGAATGGAGATATCAAGGTTTGTGACATCATCCAATTCTGAACATATGAATTACTCATTTCTTAAAAAAAAAAAAAACTATGTAGGGCTAGACCTGCCCAGATCATTTATTTGCTGATTCCTTCTTTTACTCCGAGGTTAGAACTGTACTTTGTTTCCAGAAGAACCAAAAGGCACAATGAAAA
>NW_022928126.1:0-470 GCF_012274545.1 Fukomys damarensis | reverse complement strand
AAGTCATATCCTGCATGGGATCAGATACCCAGGCCTGGACCACACATCACTGGGCTGGTCTGAGAACCAAAGTTCTTCCTATGGAACGGCTGGGAACTCTGCAACCCACCTAGGTACAGGGAAACCATCCCAGGAGGACAGGCTGATATGAGAGGTGTCCACGGGTCCTTTTGGGTTCTCATGTGAGATGGACAGTGTGTCACTCTCAGAGGTAACAGGGGGCTTTGCTGGTACTTGGTGATCTCAGAATGGTGTAGGTGTTTAGTGTCGTAGATAATGATGACCCAGAGGAGCCTCATTTGGTCTATGGAACTTTCAACTTGAGTTCATTAATAAGTTCTATTAATAAGTTAGGGCAACATTGGCTGATCGTAAGGTCAGTTTAATTTTAAATCCTAAGGGACTACAGACATTGCCTTCCCTGTTTGTATTCAGCAGAATGTGCCATTAGAGAGTGTTTGTGTGTTCCA